>NC_139344.1:330834586-330994586 GCF_055883805.1 Amblyomma maculatum
GTTGAATGTCCGCCTTCGTGTACGGCTTCATATTTCCTCTAAGGTTGCTTGCTGAAATTTTAAGAAGGGGCTTAAAAAACTTGCTGTTTTAAAATCGTTCAAACATTACGCAGAAACATTTATAATTCGTTTTGTAGGCTGTTTGAAGCACTAGGAAATGCACAGGAAATAAAGGATAACCAGGACTGCGCACCCTAGTCGTCACAGTACGCATTAGGAGCAGAAACATGAAGGGCACACCTTCCTCACTGACCCTGATCGCCCTTAACTTTCGCAGGGCAGCAAACCGCTTGTGAAGCGTAGAATATCTCAATAGTTGTGTAAAATGCTTGACAGTTATTATAATTTCTTACACGCATGCGCCATACCTCGTTTTCTAGAGGCTTTCTTCGTCCTATGGAAGTATTTGGAACTTCTTTGTGAGCCTAAATTTTAGGTGCTTTTCATGAGGATATTATGATCTCTATATTCCGTGGCATACTATGTTCATACGGCAAATCAACGCAGCAAATTAAACGCCTTGTTTCTTCACAATCAAAGTGCGCAAGAAAACAAAAAGAATCAAAAGTACTCAAACTGATAATTTCTTACCTAAGTAAAAATAAATAATTATGAGCCCAGAAGGAGACGATAGGGACCACAGTGATTTAAGCAGACCAAGAAAAAAAAAATGGTAGGGAAACAGGGCACACCAAAACTGACAAAAACTCAAGAAAATGAAATGAAAGGGAATGTATGATTATAAGGTGGGAGGGTGCTGAAAAAGGAAGGAGATATGTGTGAAATGGAAAGAGGAAACGAGTAAAGAAAACTGAAGGAAGAAGAGAAAAAGCGACCTCTCGTTCCCTGGCGGGAGGGAGGCCCCGGATGTGCCACCGTTCGCCATCCGTCGGTATCAGCGATTCGCACGGCCGAAGTTCGGTCAACGGTGCAGCATTACGTCTGGTTGTTTGCCCGGCCAGGCGAGCCGGTGGCGTGCCTTATGAAGCGGGTAAATGTACCGACGGTGACGACGACGACCGGGGAAGGCCGCCGAGAGAGCAAACATCGGAAAATCGAACCCTCGTTTCCTCTTCCACTCCCCCCTTCATTCTGTTGTTCTTTCTTGTCTGCTCTCCTCCTTCACCTCTCTTTCTTGCTTTCTGTCTCGTGAACTCGCCGACAGTCATTCTCTTGTGTTTGTCGAGTACTACCCTCGGAACCCTCTTTCACCCCCGCTTTCACCGCAGAGGGGAGCTGTGGTCGCAAAAGCGGACTAAATTCGTTTGGCATTGTTCCACCTTTCTCATGCTCCGTTGAACTTACTGCTGATTGCACAGCAGTTTTTGCATTAGCTTATATGAAAAGTGAAGTGATGAAAAGTGAAGTATATCGGTGGGTAGCAGTGAATTAAGAGGATGAAGGAGATCATGAAGTTTACGCGCCTAAGGTATTAGCAGCCTGCGCTAATACTTTCTCAGTCTAGAGAAAACGACACGATCAAAGTGTGCAGAACTGGGCAATTTCATGCCACTAACGCCTCTCACCCGAACAGACGGCCAGGATGGCGACCAGACCGGGCCATACCGGTGACTAGCATGGTGTGCGTCCTCACTTATGGTGCCTCCGTCATAGAAGATACCATGATAAAATGAAATGAACACGAAATGTACCATTAAGAATACGTCGCCTGCAATATATTCCCGTTTAAAGCAAGCTTGCACCTGACGCACTGCGCTGTATAATGCATCACTAGCATATTAAGAGGTCACTGGGAACATACTTCTGGTGTCAAGACTGGTCCCACCGCTAGTATCTGCGCCAGGAGTGGATTTTGAAGTGTCAGTCTCATGCTGTGTGGCACGGTCACAAATCTCGAAGTGGGGTCAATTAAATATATCTCCAATAGGAGCTATAGGCCCATCACGCTAGTTGGTGTTTTGCACAGTTCCAGCGATCTTGCGGGGATTTTCTTCACAATACAGTCCGGTGATCGTTTTAATTGTTACTTTGTCGAGGGCGCTGGCAGCTTGGCTCAAGCCGTTTGAGTTTTTGTGCTTCCCTGTTTTAGGAGCAGCCTCCTTGAATAAACCTTTACGGAAGACGACGAAGTGTCTCTGCTGAGGTGGCTGCTCATCGCTTGAGTGAAAACCTTACCTTTCGCGTAAATACGATCCTTACATCAAGAGAATTGACTTCTCAGAGTCCGAGGAGGTTCCGACCGCTCATGTATCATCTGGTAGAGTGGCATTCATCACGTAATTCCTGCAGCTGAACTGCGCTCTGGGACTAGGCCTAGTGCCGTCCGTGGCACGCTGGCGGAGGTGCCTTCGTCGGCGCCGCCTGTCTCGACGGCATTACCGACAGCACAATTGACATCCGAGCCTGGGTCCCAACTCCTGGTTCCTGCTCCTGGTCCATCGGCTGCAGCACAAATCCTGCCGTCTCAAAATGCACATCAGCCCGTGAGTGATCTGTCCCGAGGGCGGAGGTCGGGAATGGCTAACCAGCTTCCACTTGGTGATGGAGTTTCCACCAATGTGAGTGAGCAGCCGAGCACGCCAATGGACGTGTCTTCAGCGCTACCTTCTGGACGGGCGGCACAGCGCGGTGCTCAGAAGCGTCCTTCAGAAGACATTGCACCGGGATCATCTACCGCAAACAACAGTTCACAAGGCAAGCGCTCCTGTACAACAACTGATCACCCGGTATTTTCAACACCCGGATCACCATGCTATAAAGTGACCATCAAGGCTCTGACAACCAAGTGCCTTACTGAGATACCGAACAGAGTTATTCAGGCGAATCTGGACGCATGTCTTGGAACCAAGGGTTTCCGTGGTTTCACGGCCAGGAAGAAGTCGAATACAATTGCTGTGTGGCTCCCGAGTTTGGCTGCTGTTGAGTGTCTTCAAACACTTAAATGTATTTCAGTAACAAGCGAAGTCTCGGTTCCAGTCCAGGTTTACCTTGTTGATGGTGCCGATCTACAACGCTGCATTGTCTACAACGTAGACGTTGACGAGGACCAGGCTACACTTCAGCGTGAGCTCTACTGCCCTACTCATCATGTGATTCAAGCTCGTCGCATGGGAAAGGGGCGCTCTTGCATCGTCACCTTGCAAGGCCCCGTGACTCCCCCAACTCGCCTATACTATTATGGCTGCATTCTACGCCCTCGACCTTATAAACCAAGTGTCGTCTACTGTTATACCTGTTTCCGACCTGGACATATGCATAGGTCCTGTCCTTTTACAACACCAGATGACGCTATGCCAGAAGAAACAGTATCTTCCGATGCGGACTTTGCAAAGCTAATGACCATGACATCACCTCTCCAACTTGCCCAACAAAGCAGAAAGCAAATCAAAAGGTCCGTCGTGGAATACAAAGGCAATGGTCTCAACAGGGTACTTCAACACCGATTCAGACATTCAACAGATTCGAGGCTCTCCAATTAGATGACGATGAATGGCCACAGCTATCTGAGACAGAGCCACCGGCAATCTGTACACCACATGCTTACAGCGCTAATGTGAGTGCACAACGTCGTCACAAACAGAGTACAAACGGGAAGGACATGCCGGAACCTCCGCAGGACGATGTGACAGCAGTTGACGATCAAATTGAAAGGCTTTTAGCGGAGGTCTATAAGCTCCGCAAACATCGTGAACTGCTTGCTCGTCGTAGGCGAGCAACGGAATCTCAGACCGCGAATATCAAGGCTGCCTCGCCAACGATTATGTCCCACACTCCCATGCCGTTCACTAATTCCCAAAAGTCTTCTGTTGCCCTGCCTGATAACTCTCCGAAATCGTTACTGAGGTTTATGGTCACTCAATTATCTAACCTGACATCTGTGCTTTTGCGACATCTGGACTCATAATCAAGATGGCGACTACAAGATATCGCGGTGTGCTTCAGTGGAACTGTAGAGGCTCTCCACAAAGGTTGGAGAGCTCAAATCCCGTCTTCGCATGAACAAACTTCATGTATGGGCCATGCTACTGCAGGAGACGAACGCGTTGCCACCCATTCCTGGTTTCAGTGGATACGTGTCTCCTTCCATGCACGACCGAAGTGTGCACACGGATACTCCTCCGGGAAAGGTGGCTGTGTATGTTGACACACGGTTTCCTCAGGTACGCCTTGCTCTGGAAAATTGGTGTACTTCATATCAGGAGGTTGTTGCAGTGGCAGTCAAATTTGGTAAGGCAACTGTTGTAGTTGTGTCAGTCTATGTAAGACCTGGTGGTGGCTCTCCCTCCCGCATAAACCTGGGATGGTTACTGAATGTTAGGCAACAATACCCGGGATGTCCAGTTTTAGTTGGGGGTGACTTCAATGCGCCTCACCCGGACTGGGGATACCCCACCTTAAGTCCTCGCGGCAGGCGAGTGCGAGACGCCTTTACGGATGCGCTGTTTATTCTCCTGAACCATCCAGATACACCAACAAGGACTGTGCTTCATACTAGGAGTGGAACATACGCTCCAGATCTTACGTGGTGGTCAGGAACCGGCACCCCCTCGTGGCACTTAGAGCCGGACTGCTGGGGCAGTGACCATCATCCTATTGTCATCGGTCTCTATCCATCACAGGCCCGACGATTACGCCGCAAGTGTACAGTTGTCCATTGGGACAATTTCCGCGCCATTCTTCAAAACCACTCTGTGGAGTCGGCACCATCGCTTCTAGACCGCATAAAAAGAGCACTAAATGAGGCTACAACCATTACCTGGGTGGAGGTTGGTCGACCAACACCGGATGTGCCTCTGCTCAACTTGTGGGCGGCTCGTCGACAAGCGGAATTGACTGCAACCAGAGACCCAACTTCTGCGTATGCACGTACAAGACTAAATTACATTACTGCTAAGGCTCGAAGGTATGAGCGTGATCTCTCACGACGACAATGGTACCTGTGGTGCGAGCAGTTCTCCACACAGTCATCGAATGCCCATCTTTGGCGAACTTTCCATGCCATGGAGCACGGTTGTCGTCGTCCTGATGCAGCGGCCACAGCATGCTTTGCAGCAAACTTGTCTCCGAATGATTTCGCAAGACAAGCAGCACGCAAGTTTTTCCCCAAGTACGACGTGTTGCCTGCGCCAGTTACAAGACCTCACTTGTGGGGCATGCCAGCCCATGTCGATAAGCTGCCATCTGCTGCCGACACCGAGGGAATCGCGAGCCCATTCTCCATGCCCGAATTGCTTGCAGCTATAGATGAAGCCAACCGAAAGACAGCGCCCGGTCCGGACTCCATTACGTACGAGGTTTACAAGAACCTCAGTGGTGATGCACTTCCTCAACTCCTTAACACCATTAACAAGGTATGGCTAGACGGTGATGTACCAGACAGCTGGAAATCGGCTATTGTGATCCCTATTCCAAAGCCGGGGAAAGCCCCAACAGACCTAAGCAACTTTCGACCTATTTCCTTAACGGTAACAATTTGCAAGATTGCTGAGAAAATGCTCGCCACAAGAATCTCGTGGTGGCTTGAACATCACGGTTTCTACCACCCGGCCCAGATTGGCTTTCGACCATCTATAGGCACAGAAGACGGATTGGCTGTCTTGGCGTCATCCGTATTATCATCAACACGCAGCCACAATGTACGCACCGTCCTCGCCATGGATGTAGAAAAGGCTTACGATAATATCAGTCATGCTGCCATTCTGGATTCAATTGACATGCTTCATTTACCACTTAGAGTACGCAATTTTGTAAAATCTTTCCTTGAAAGTAGACAATTTGCAATACGCCTCAATAACGAGGCCATAGGATCATTTGTCCCTCTTCGCGGCGTGCCCCAGGGATCGGTGTTGTCACCAACATTATTTAATATATCGTTTATCTCACTTGCATGGCGGTTACATGAAATTTCTGATGCTAAATTCTTAATATACGCTGATGACATCACGGTGTGGAGCACACACAACGACCTACTGACTCAATCATCGGCCCTGCAATCAGCTTTAGATATTACGTGCACATATGCATCTTTCATTGGCCTTGAACTTTCCGCCAGTAAGACTACGTTCATATCAGTCGCCAACCGCTGGGGCCGCCGTAAACTATCGGCAACTCCTATTCGTCTACATCTATCCGGAACCCCACTTCAGGAAAGTCCAACAGTAAAAATATTGGGCTTAACAATTCATGAGTCAGGAACTGGAACTACATGGCTGTGTGGCGCTAAAAAACAGGCGTTACAGACACTGGGTTTAATTAGACGCATTGCTCCAAAAATGGGCGGCGCTCGCTCAGATGTTGCGAGACAGTTGCTGAGAGCAGTTGTGCAACCGCGCCTTGTTTATCAAGCCCAATTTCAGCATTTGACAAGGGCACAATGGGATCGACTTGAGGCTATAAATCGAGAGGCAATGAGGGTCATCACCTGCCTCCCTCGCATTACACCAGTCGTGGCGCTCCAAGAAAACGCACAACTAAACACAATAGATGAACTGGTGCAACAACGACGTGATGCACGCAAGCTTAAGGCCACACACTCTCACGCAACGTGCGCTCTGAAGGCTTATGCTTCGAAACATTCAATACTACCACCGCCACTGCCAGTTCTTCCTCCTTGGCGTTTTGTACAGCTGAGCAATAACAAGCCAACTAATTTACGCCGACCAAGAACACAGGAAACGGCGTCGTCACTTCGCGACAGAATTATGGAACAAGACGCCCGCTTGCCACATGGTTCCATTATAATTTACGTCGACGCAAGCATCAAAGCCTGTGAAGTGATAACAGCAGTTTACTGTCCTAACAAATCTTCGTTGAACAAGACGTCAACATTTCAATTACCGGAACCTCCATCTTCTTTTTGTGCGGAACTGCTTGCAGTGCAAGAGGCGCTTCGCTCTGTGACCGCCATTCCCATGCTTCCCACGGCCCATATTATCATACGTACAGATGCTCTCCAGGTCACAAAGCTACTTAGACGAGTTAGTAGTAGCCCGGAAATCTGCCAGAACATACACAGTCTAGCGGCTCGCATACCAAATCCAATTCGTATTGAATGGACCCCACGTGAGCTTTTAAGTGCTCAAAGCCAAGTAGATTCTGCTACCCGCCTTTCAAAGTCCACATCGACATCGCCAAACCTCATAAAATTGGACAATGCCACCCTGCTTTTAACAAGAAAGGAGCACCTCCGGCGCCGTACACGTGCTCTTATACCTCCGTGTACGGTAAGCCTCCCCCGCGGTCTAACCCGTGCAGAGGAGGTGGCGCTTCGGAGGATTCGAGTTGGGGTGGCCCTAACACCAGCAGTGATCCGAAAGTGGCCACAATTTATATCCACACCCTGGGTGCCCCATCTGCAAGTCAAGAAATATAGAAGCTGACATCCATCACCTACTGTGGGATTGTCCAGCGTTGAAGCCAGCGCGGATCCGGCACCTGGTGGCAGCTGGCCTCTCCCCCCATAATCCGCAGTCATATGCTGTTTGGACACTGGGACCGCATCATCGTTCACTCCTCGATTTCATTGCATCAGCCAACCTTTTTTCATTTATTTGACCACATCCTTCATCCATCATAACATTCCTTTTATGCCCTGAGGCAATAAACTTCGCAAAAAAAAAAAAAAAAAAAAAAAAAACCTTTACGTTCTCCCACAAACGCGCTTCCAGTGCTTGTTCTTCTCTTTTCTCTTTCTAACGCGCTTGGTTTCAGAGAAACAGGATTTTCTAACTCTGAGAGTTCGAATTAGCTGCATTCGAACGTGCAACAACAACAAGCCTTTCGCAGAAATAGTTCTCGTTCCTATAAAGAAATTTGGTGGACGATTTAGTGACAGAATTTCATTGTACATCAAATTCTTTTATGCAGCTCGGGTATTTTCGTGTTCTTATTCTTCCCATTCAGTGAGCTCTGTAGTTCTGCGATGTATAAGTTCGAAGCAAAAATGCAAGTTTTGAATTTCTGGTGCCAGTATCACAAGACACACTGGTCTTACAAATATCGAAAAAGACTTGAATAGCCCGCCGCTTTGGCTTACCGGTTAGCACGCTCAACAGCTTAACAGCAGGGCACTGGTTAATTTTAGCTGCGGCGCCACATTTCTATGCAGGTAAAAAGCAAAAGGAGACCATTTACTGCTTTACGTCAGTGGACATTAAAGAATTCCAGGTGGTCAAAATTCCCCAACCTCTTCATTACAAAATTTCTCATTGCCGAGTCGCTCTTGGCAAACCATACTAAACCAGACTAAAACAACACATGATTTTTGGGATCAAAGCTTCCTGATGCTGTGCATTTAATAATTAAGGAGCCGTACCGACCTTTGTGGGGCCCTTGAATCACCAAATCTCTGTGGCATTAACAGGCGCCTCGGGTTTCTGCTTAGAACAAAGCGTAATGAAATCGCCTAATCAAGCTGCATTCAATTTTTCGCGACAGTAGCAGTCGAACGAAAATATTTTTTCCATTAACAATTTGCTTTTAAGTTTTTATTTTTAATCATGTGCCAGCCTGAATTCAAATCCCCGAAAAGTTTTGCATTCCTGGCTGTTTCTACCCTTTCGTAAAAAAAAAAGAAAAAAAAAAAGCCTTTGATAACGTGGGCGAAACCATCGAGCAGAGGGCGTAAGCTCGTTTATTAGATGAAAAATTCTGTCTGCTCTTTCGTGTCCATCATCTTATCGTTGATTATTTACTTTCCGCTAACTTAACTAGGACCTTAACCACTAATAACGGCTGCCTTCAAACTAGTGAAGTTAAAGGAGAGAGCAAGGGATATATTGCGGACACCAATAAAAATCTTGACCAACAAAGTTGTTGAGGAGAACTAATTAGAAAAAAAAAAATGCATATTAATAAGTTAAGCCCCTAGATATACACCGGTCACTTTTCATTAGAGAAAATTTCACCTAATATTTGAAAATTATGCGGCCGAGGTTAACGAGACCGTTTTTTAATACGTGATTCGCTCTTCAATGTAGTAGGCGAAAACAAAGGTTGAAAATTATACTTGGTTGTCGATGCCGCCAAGAGTTTATACAGTTCTCGGTATGAAACAATCGCATGCACTAGTTTGCATTATTAAGATAGGCTTAACATTATTGATAAACTATGTTACATCAAATTATACAAAATATGGAATAGTTTTTATATTTTCTATAAGTATCTCTAATTTATCTATATACGTCTCTACACACGTATCTCTAATTTAAGTGGTGTAGGCAGCGCATTTAATTAAGAAGCATTGTACTAGTTTTTATTTGTTTCAAAAACCTTGTTAGCAATAATAATGAGACTAGCTGACAATACAAAAGTGCGTATCATTTCGCACTTCTGTAGTGTAGGTTCTTCAGTAAACTACAAGTTTCTCTTTGCGATGCTTAAACTAAGAATATCGGATATATTTTTAAAGCGTGTTTATTGCGTGACTTTGAGAACTTCTTCATAATACCATAATCAGCAGCATATATATTCAGGATTATTTATTAGCTTTGTTCACAAAATGCTGTTAGTGTGCTGTTTCAACAAACAAATTCACAAAACAATGTTAGCGAATGTGCACGACGCGAAGGCGCTTACTATACTATATCGAAGAAAGAGCAGGCATCGTTAGATTATGCCAGTCAGTGAGGGCTTAGCTTCTATATTTAACTAAATACTCGTTAGGCAATGCGAGCTTCAAAGGTTTTAGTTAGCATGTTTCGCCCTAAAAACTATGGGCCATGTTCTGGAGTTAATCTATTCGTTCATCCATCACACTCCATCCGTCCCGAGCACCAGTCGTTCAGACGTCTCCAGGGCCGAAATACTTACCATAATAATTTCAGTCGCATGTTTTAAACGAAGACAGAAACTTTTTCACCAGGATGCGAAAACCTCAAGCAGCAAGCAACTGGGAATGTCTTACTTTTTACCGTCCTCATCATACACCTCGCCTTAAAAAAACCTTCTTTATTCCCTCTTCTAGAGACGGGCTAAAAACAAGCGAACTAGTTGCGTTAGTTCCTCTCGAAAGGCATCGTGCAACCAAGCGGAAAGAAGTAGTTCGGAATTCTTCTGATTGTTAACGCTAACCGATGAAGTTTTCTGTTTAAACGTTTTAAGTTCTAACTTGGTTAACGAATGCCTGTCTAACACACTGTGTGATCATTAGTACAATTAGCGCGAAAAGCAAGCAATTAGTTACTCTTGTTTACACTAAAGCGAATCTGTTATTTATGCCCAGTTGCCAAGAAAAAGCTCCTTTAGACGCTACTCGAACATCACAACGAAACGAGCTTGTTTATATAAAAGCAACGCTCCTCGTGTGGCTGACGGAACGTCTCGCACAAACGTGGCGCTAAAACAACACGGTTACTGCATTAGAGCCGTCTCACTATTGCAGTTATTTTCATGCCGGCACACCGCCGCAAGCGAGTCATTCGACAGCGATACAGCAGTGTCGACACTGAGACTGAGCGAAACTCACTTGTAGCCCTTACTTGTGCATTAGATCAGTGATGGTAGTCATTTTTTTATTAAAAAAACACTCTCCGATTAGTGTTTCTCATTCAACGGCAAAATGTTAGCTGAGCGTAGAGTCTCTGCTTAGGGCCTCCGCTGGGACTACTGCAATGGAATTCTTTCGCGACGAATGAAATATTCTTTGCGTGTTAATACTCTGCCGTTCAGAACTTTTTTGCTGTTTCTTCCTCCTTATTTCTTACTTCATCACTTGCTAAATTTTGTACTGTTAACATGTGCTTAATTTTGTTTTGGTTGATTTATCTGCGTTTTTCTGACAGAGATTACTGAAACTTGATACTGGAACACTGCCATCACGACCGCCTTTGCTATGTGTCTACGCGGCCGATATTTTTTTTTCTTACATATCAATGAACGGAAGAACCTGGAATTTCAATTTGCGACTCACCGTTGAGATTTCAAGGATTTTATTGCTTTCAATAGGTCTTGCAGAATGAGTGCCAGTTTTAGATATCCTTCTTGAAGGCAGGGCGCTACCAAGGAATTTAGAACGGCTGGTGCCATGCATTCGACTCATGGGATTAGGATCAACACTGGTGTCAGTCTTTCTCGATATAAAAGGCATAAAAATGCTTGGTGCATAGAATGTCTATTCCCACACAAAAGAATCTAGAATATGCCGCGGTGCGCCCATAGAGTAATATTTCTTTCGTTTTATTCCTTCTATTCTGAAAGTGCTCCTATTAAGTCGTGCCCGCCTACAGCATGTTTAATTACAAATCTCACTAAATAATGTGCAGCTACAAAATTTTGATGTTTGACTTGCAGTTTCTCGCCTCTCCTACGTTGTTTCTGTGCAGTGAGTAAAGATAATTATTTACCCAGATAGAGACATCGTCTCTAAAAGGTGTAAAATGGGGCTCATCGCCGCTTTTAGTCCGAGCGACGAATGGCTGATCCGTGAAGAGCCTAACCGTAGCAGATGGGAGGTTGGAGGCCGGGTAGGGTATTTCGTGAGGCGTTAGATTTCTCAACACTAAGCAGAGGTTGGGAATATTAGTGGCATCTAAATAATTCCGCGCGCAACCAACCACTGTAATACTTTCAGTTGTTCCTCGCTTGGGGCACTTTATATATACATGTGGGCCACTCTTACCTGCATGCATTCAACACGACTTAAACCGTTGAACTTAAAGTAACTTTAGCGATGACCCTCTCGCATGTCTGATTCGCAGGAGGCCTGTTCGACAACGCTGACGATGAGCAGGAATTCGCCTTCCGCGTCACCATCGACCGCATCAACAACGACAACGGCGTGTTGCTGCGCTCGCGCCTCTTGCCGCGCATCGAGCGCCTCGACAAGGACGACAGCTTCCGGGCCACGAAAAAAGGTACCGTGCATTCTTCGCCTCTATGCATGCCTTCCGGAATGCGGCAGGTTATGTGCCTCAAACGTCAGAGTGTTTATACATAGCGCATCAGCCACAGTTCGTGGTGAAAGCGAACGAAGGTCAACTTTTCGGTTCCTACTGCTGCTGGAACGTGGTTCAAAATGCTCAGCTCGTCCATATCCCTCGTCGTATACAGAACACCCCGGTTCCGCTATGGCGTACCTACCATCGACCAGACGCACACAGAGAAGCCATATCAGTTTTCGCGCATTGTGTACACTGCAGCTCACAAGACAATAAAAGTGCTACAAGTTTTCGCCTTTTTTATTTTTTTTAGCGACAAAGTTTGTCATCAAGACCACTTGTCCGTCTAATAACAATCACTATTTCCTTAAGGACTGTAAACGAACATCAGCCATACTTGGTATTAATGTCGGAATTAATACTTAATAGTGAAGTACAAGTGATGCAATCATTGCCGTTCTATCTAGTTTTGGTTTATAATTCTCCTTTAGCAAATGCTTCCCACTGCTTCACTTCTGGAATGGAGAATGTTACTGCACTATCCTCGGCTGTTAACGACTGATCGATAATGCACTTATTGCGATATTGAATAGCACCTGGTTTGTTGAACGACGTAGCGCTAAATGGTGCGTGCGTCACGTGAGATGGTGTCTTGCTTTTACTGCTGAAGAAAGAAGAAAAGGAAATGCACAGGTCTGCCAACTGGTTCTAGCTCAGCCACCACCACTATCTCGTGCGGCCAGGGAAATGTAGGAGAAGATGTACCGAGACGAGCAGAAAAAGGTGCTAGGAAAAATGACTGAAGGTGGAGAGCATCATCTTAACAGCTATCGTCTACCACCGAAGCGCTGGGGGCGATGACGAAATGAATAAGAGATACCCCTGTGGCAAGGAACCTTTGTCAAAACCGACGATGAATGGTGGATTGAATTAGTGATAGATTGCGTAGATTAAGGTGCACAGTATTTCGTTACGTTAAGGTTAATTATATCAAATCATTTTGGGTTTCAGTGGACTAGGAGGGAAATATGTAGCGATAAATGTCGGCAGAATCTCGTGAACTGTGGTGAATTAAGAGCGGATTACGTTGGATTAGGGTTTATTGTGGTGAAATAGTGTTAATTTGGATGGGGTGATGTTAAGTATAGATTGTGGTGGATAGAACTGCAATGATTTGGGCTAAGGTGGATTAGGAGTGTATTACGAAAAAATTACCTTAAGTTACGGTGGAATAAGCTAGTTTGTTTTTATTAGGGTGGATAAGGATGGATTACGGTTGGCTAGTGAGTAGGCTAAAAAGTAATCAATGTTTTTGCCTTCACAGCCCGTAAATCGTTTGAGTACACTCTGTAATGTCTGCGCGTTGAACTGCGCTGCGAGTAGGTTTTTGTTTTGGTAATGACTTGCGTGAGCACTCTGGGCTCGTTAGTACAATTATACCTCGTACTTTCGGAGAATTACAGCTACGATCACAAAGCAGAGGGTGCAATTAACTGTAAAGTGACGTTAGACCTGCCGTTTGAAAATATTCACGGCCTTAATAACATTGAGAGACATCTACAACAGTGGCATGTCCACATTCTGCAGAGTAGCAACAGAACTAAGGAGCATAGCTATAAAGTCACGCGAGGTGTGCTAACAGCATCAATAAACATTACACCGTTATCTTGTAGGAAACGAAACGACGGCGCATTATATAATTTTAGCCTATAGGTGCAAAACAAACAGTGCCAAACTGATTACATTTTATAAAGACTTTTTCGCGAGAATTTCTCTTTTATGTTAGGTTTTAAAGGTTCATGCAGATGAATGGCAGTCAAAACTATATAGTGCCACTGCAAGCGCGTGAGGGCTCGTGGGGTACAATATTCGTCTTTGCATTGAATCGGCATTTTGCCAAATCGCACGTAGGCTTGAAAGCGATAAGCGAGCGCTGGAAATGCCTTCCAGCCTCAAAACAACATCGCTTCATCGCCTTCGAGATCTTTCCTTCAATTCTCTATTCCAAAAATGCGTACACGAACGAAAACGACAACAAAACAAACGATCTCTATCAACTCCCATCACCTCAGTCCTACGCTCAACCGCATCTCGATCAAGAAGCATTCTGGCGACGCCCTTACTTCCTTCGTCATCGTTTCGATGCAGTCGCTTCTCGAAGCGGGCATTTGGGTCACTAAGAGCGAGCGCGAAAGAAAAAAAAAAAAAAGAAAAGGATGGAAGGAAAAGCGTAGCAACTCTTGTCACAAGCATCGGCTGTAGAACGGCGGTCCTCTCTAAGACGCTCATAACCTGAACGGCCGGCGCGGAGGGTCTGAAGAGGTCCGCCGTTCACGACAAGCGGTGGCAGCGATACCGGGGCAAAAAGCGCGACTAGATACACAACGCGCCCAGTAATGTTTACGGCCGACCTAGCCTCCTCTGGATGACGACCGACGGCGCGGATATGACTCTCCGCAGCCTGTTCCCTCTCGCCATTTGCCCTTTCTCTCTCAGCGGGGTTTTTGGTGTCTACCGCTGAGCGTCTTCCCGTCATTTCGCTTATGACGCTGATATTTGGGCAGAACATCGTTGACTCCTTTCCGCGACGCTCGTAAAGTAGGCTGTCGTTCCGAGCGCAGACGCAGAGTGAGCGCTATGAAAGGCGCACTGAAATATAAGGCGGACTGGGTGGAGGGGCGGGGTGTAGAAAGATACTGGGGCTTTGCTGAGAAAAGATGAGGAATGGCGCGACTTAAAGCCATGGTGAAGAGAACAACGACAGCAGCGACTCCAAATCGCTCTTTTTGGCCGTGGAGTAGTGATGGGGCACGGAGACATTCGCTGGAGGATCACCGTTGAGCGAGCGGTCATGGCGCCTGGGCCGTCCCTTGAGCGCGTTTTGCGTGTCATTCGGAGGGCTTGTAGCTGCGTGTGATGCGTGTGATTCGTGCACAATTCTGGTAAGAGGTACGATTTGGTGGAGAAGTTATACTTATATTGTACCATCTAAAGATGACTAGCTTACGCGTCTTCCTACCGGTTATCATAAAACAAAAATGGCATCAGGAACCTGTGTGACAAGAGAAGCCTAGAAATATTTAAACAGAAAAATGAAATGTGAAGACAACGCAAATAAATAAACAAAAATCTGGGGAGAACCATGTAAGAGAAGTTTTGGCAGCCACAAAACACGCAGGAAAAACTGGCCCCTGAATGCATTTTGAAGAGGTCAGTTTTCGCATTATTGTCACAAACGATTTGATGACTGCTGCTTCAGGCAATTCCTGGAGAAAATTAAGAACCAGATAATAGATGGTGGTGGTGGCAAAACTGTGATCTCCAACAGTTACAGGATAGGCATCAACCAATCCACCTAAACGGCGGCCTGGAGCCCTTGAGTGTAAGTGTTTAGAATAGAGCTGTAAGAATATTTTTTGTATTAATTCAGCGATTTGCTGTTGATATATGTGCGGTCGTCATCTCTCCGAAAAGTTCTATCCGGAACCCATATCCCGAGCATCATGGCGCACGTTCTATTTTAATGTAACTAAAGCTGAGGCTTTATGCGTTTACTTCTCATGATGAACCTTTTACAATATAAATTAATAAGCTTAGTCGCGGGATAGAATCACTGCCACATATACTTTGCAACTATTACTCTATATGTCTTGTAATTTATAGTTAGCCATACCATTACTAAATTTAACCATGTTTTTTTTTTTTTTGTATATCCGAGCATTCTTCGGCTCTTTTTGAGAATATAGCATTTGATACATTTTCTTCTCCTTCTCCCTTTTTTGCCGGTAGACAGTGGCCAAACAGGCTCGTAATTTCGTAGCATAAAATTTATCTCTTCTGCAACTATGGACAGAGCTATTCCCTGAGAAGGCGCGGCCAGCGCTCATGGGTCGACTAAATGTAGGTGCAGCAGAAAATGTGGAAGGAAAACCCGAATTACTAACAGTGCGGTCAATACATGGCCAGTCTCGATGGAAATATATAGCTATACAGACCACTTGAACTGAAGCAGTAAAATAAGCAGAAGGGGCCCGATAATAGCAATTTCGGTTTTACTTAAACTATGTTCTGGAAAATTTGTTTACCTCTCGTGTTAATTAATATAGTACTATTAGGTTAGTCCCTGCCTTGCTTAACTCTCGTGCTTTCTTCTCTTTTGTAAATGCTAAGACTGTTATGAATACTGTACCTCGACCGTCGTAACTAGAAAAACTTTCATTCCGACTCAAGGGCAGTCGCTAGCAGAGTTATCCAATGTCCGCCATACTCAGTTTTTATTTAGAACTATCCAAACTGCGCGTTTTAGTTCCTGAAAACTATTCTCATAAAGCTCGCACCGTTAACATTCTTTTTGAAAGCGAGTCATCCTAACATATTCGCAGGGGGCATACTCATCAGCGTTGTATATTCAAATTTTTGAAGCGTCCACTCACCGCCCCTATCTGAAGGGGTGCTTTGATGATACTAAAAAAAAAAAAAACAGACAAACAAAATGAATACTAGTATGGCTGTTTATCTTACGCCGTCGTTATTATTAATGACTTCCGCCTGTGCTTGCGCCCTTGGGTTTGTCCTCCTAAACACACAAGAACATCACGTGCTTCGTCACGGCCCACGCTAATGTCTGTAAACAGGAGGAACGTCGCCAAAATCATGCTGACGACCGAGGAGGCACAAGGCATTCAACGCTTCAGAAAGGGGCGATAAAAGAAGAATCGTGATAAAAAGCAGTGAGCGGGATACTAGGGCAAACATTCTGTGCCCTTCGCCTTAGGTTACTCTTATCACCGTAACAATTTTGTTTTTGCGCTATAAACACACTCGCGCAGGTTCACTTGGTCTTCGTTGAGAGCCAAAGTTCTCGCAAGAATCGTGCCTATCGTTCAAAATGCTGAGATGCTGCAGCCCGGCAGGCGTTTGCTCGGGCAAATACTCCAGGCATTGCAGCTTCCTCGCCAAACGAAACGCCATCCGCCAGCGAACAAACGACCGGCCCGTGCTTCATCCTTGATTTGCATGAACAATACCTTTGTTTGCCTTCTGCAGAAGCCACTTTCTACACGGCTCTGCCGGAATGCGAGAACGTAATGATAGCTCGGGAAGAGAACTATGAGTAGCAGGGTGTATATATATCCTGCGTTGAACAGGGGCCAGGAGAGAAAACTCGAAGCAAATTGCAAAATGGGGGCTTACGCGTTACTTGGGGGAGGAAGCTGAAAAAATAATACAACGGAATCACAAATCGAAAGAAGCCAGAAGCGAACTGGAACTGGGTCCCAAACAATTAGATTTCAGAGCAGTGCCGTGAGCCTGGCCGCTCGTGGTAATCGCGGATTATGAATTTGTTTTTCTTATTGTCCTCTGAAATGCGACGAAGAACAACCGGGCTTTGCCAGCGCCGCCAGCGTCGGGCATTGTTAGAACTTACCCCTGCGGGAATGTCATCTATTCAAAAGCATCTATATGAGGAGGAGTGGAAACACAGGGGCCTGAACGAATTATTTTAGGACCTTTACGTTTGCGAAAAAGGCAGTGCTTTTTGAACAAAGTAAACGCACCATGTCTGAAAGCCCTCGTCTGAAAATTTCACGTCTAAAACGCTAGGGGTCCTCAAGTAAAGCTCAGCAGTTTTATAATTATATTTTATTAAAATAGCTGTCTTTCTTAATAATGAGGTTTCTATAACCTTTAGAGACAGAATAATGTTTTACTGTCGTGGGCGTTGTAGTTATCGCTCAATAATTACGTTGCATCATGCCTCACTATGCTCCCATATGTTGCTATGTTAAACCTAAGCTGAGCAGCTAGGAGTGCCTACCTCTCATTTGTGTTTGACACTTGCAACATACCTGCTACTTGCGCGCCGTTTTTAATTTCCCCTGCCAAACGCTTACGTAAGCGAAATAAGTTTCTGAGCCTTGTTGGCGACATATCATGCACCTCCTCTACGAGTGAGAGAGGAGCTGCTGATTATTTCACAAATAAGCGATTCGACTAGTCACCTTTCATTCGTTCAATAGATTCTTCTGCGTAATATCATGGCGGAAATGACAGAAATATACAAGAATATCACATTTTTCCTATTTTTGAAGAAGAACGCTATCTACTAAGCAGAGTTTTCGGATCCTTAAAGTTCACAATGCTATTGGTCTGAGATTCTCTGAGAGTAAAACAAAAGACAAGGACCTCCGGGCAGCCTATTGACAAGTAAATGCAATAAACACTGTGTGAGAATAAACTAGACGGGTAGAAACAATTTCTGCCAACTATTTATGTTCTTTTTCTCATTCAATCCCGTAAGTCCATTTGTTTTCGCGGCCTTCATTTTACCGGCCTCACTTCCCTTCATCTCCGTTTTATTGCTCGTAGCTTTGGCGGAGGTAAACGAATCTCTTTCCACTTTGTCTTTCACCACGCAGCTCAATCAGGCTGCATCACCAAATCACAGACGGGGACCGCTATAACGAAAGCCTAACATCAAAAGCGTCCGCCGGCCTCAAGCAGCGTGTTTCGTTTTCCGAGGAAACGCGAACGTTCCTCCGGGGGACTCCGCCATTTTCTCGGGTCAAGGCGATCTTCGTATTGTCTTTCTGTCTCCGCCGGCGCCACTACCACTACGGACACCTCTATTTGCACATCCCGAAGCTGCCGGTAGAAGCCTCGCGGACATGCGTGCACAGTCGTGTTTACTGCCTAGCAGTTCCCGGAGAAAGTTTTCCCCATTTCTTTGTGCTTGTCGCTAACTCGGGCCGCCAGTTTCACGCATCGCTCTCGTCTCTGGTGTGTTTACGCCAGATGGGTTTTCTTTCCATCGTGTTCCCTTCTACTTCGGCACACACTCTGTCCTTATATTTTCTGGACAGTCTCGGAGAACACCTTCAAGCCCCCCTGTATTGCCCGCAGAGTACTGTGTGCGACATCACTTCTTTAGATGGAAAGAAAAAAGATTAAAATCTCTGTACACTTACTGTCCCGACATCTTTTAACATTATGTGTTGCCTCTTTTTTTATTTCAGATAGATGCCGGAATGTATTTTCTCTTATATTTTTATTCGTCCGTGTTGGTCTGTTTTATTTATTTACTCCTATTTTCAGTAAATTTATGTCTCCATTTTCATTTCCTCTACATGGTTCATGTAGACGTGGTATTTGCAATCTGGACTTATGGCCTCACATCTTCTCCTGAAGGGCCCAGTAAATGGGTCTGCGCTTCTACGCCCTGACAGGCGGGCTAGTAGTTTAGCACTTCCATGTCATTCATCTGGTTCAGTTCATATAACATAGCTTGATAGTCAGTCGTGGTAAAACAACTCCGCTGAGTAGCTCCCACCCACCTTCACCTGTTACTAGGCTTGACGTAGACTATTTACGCCCCCCCCCCCCCCCCCTTTTACCCACTGCTCAATTTCTTTCCCATTTACTTTCCTTTTCTACAATACAAATTTTGTTTAGCAAATTTTTATTTTATACTGGTTTCAGCCCATCTGGTTTTAGGTGGTGTGGGCTGAGCAAAACTATATTTATTTGTTTTTAATAGCCCGCACTAGCTTTAGTCAACGATAGTAATGGTGGTAGAAATAGTTTTCAATGTGCCACCCTTCATCCCATGGTATCGATTCAACTGCTTCTGTTCCTAGGCGTATGTTAATGTCATATGATAATTCCTTCCCTTTAGGCGTATGTAACACCCCTTTTGTTTTCCTGTTATTAATTTTAAGTGATTTGCTTTGACCCATACGTGGCCCATACAATGTCGACCTAGCCGGCGTTTCCTCAGCTGCATCAGCTGATTTTTGCAGCGTATTTTCATTTACGGTTTCTTTCCGGCGGCTTCAAATGTGACGCGCTGAAAGGCATTTTCTATTTTGAGATCTACGATAGTGTAGTTCCGCTGAGGAAGTTTTTTTTTTTTTTTTCGTCATTATGCCGGCAGTCTGACAGCCTGAAGACGCGCTTTCAAAGCATTTGTTCAGTGACTAAGCAGTCGGTAGCACTCGGCTTCTAATAAGGCTTAACGGGCATCGCGGCCGTTGCGATACTCTCGCAGACGTTGCAAAAGGCTCCAAGGGAGTATTTCTGCACTCATACAACGGCCGGTATCAGTTTAATCTCTTTCTTTCCGTGAAAAAGTGGGCTTGCGCCATTAAGCTTGCTGCGGCCATCCAGGCAAGCTTATCAAAGGCTGCACAATTTCAAAACGCTAACCTAATGAACGTTGCGCAAGGGCGAAGCTGTGTTTTCTCGGGCAGCCGGCTGGATGTCATTTGGTGCGAGAACAGCGCTGAGAATTAGGAAACTTTCTGGCTTGTAATACCCATCGATGTTAATGCATTTATCTGTGGTTGTGTTATAGCATCCTATCTAGTTCTCGGCAGTGGTAGCCATGAAGCAACTGCTGTGTGTCCCAACACCTTTAAAACAAGGAGGTCGCTGTTTTTTTGTTGCTCCCATTGCGGTAACGAAACAATGTAGTGCGATGGTGTTTAAAGACGACTTTGTTTTTTTTTTTTTCAATATTTCAAGGTACAGTCTAGGCCGATTTGAAGGTTACCTCATTCGTTACGGTGAAACGGACCAAAAAATGTTTGGCAGCGTTACGGTAGCTTAGTCCGCACCTAACATGATGGTGCAAGATAGAGAAATCATCCGGCTGACTAGGCTCATGAATTCGCTGTTCGCTTCTCTGCCCAAGCAGTTTAACCTGGGTAGTATAGCCCTAAAGGGATCACCTTCAAATAGCGAAAGACAGTTCACCGGTCAACAACAATTTGTACGCCTTCTTCCAAGTTGTGGAAAAGCAGCCATCCCAACATATAAGGAGCGCTTGAATTGTCGGCAGCTTATCATCATCATCATCATCATCATCATCATCATCATCATCATCATCATCATCATCATCAGCCTGATTATACCCACTGCAGAGCGAAGGCCTCTCCCATATTTCTCCACTTAACCCGGTTCTGTGCTAGCTGCATCCACTTGACCCCTGCGAACTTTTTAATCTCATCCGCCCACCGAACTTTCTGCCGCCCCCTGCTACGCTTTCCTTCCCTAGGAATCCAGTTTGTTACCCTAAGCGACCATCGGTTATCCTCTCTTCGCACTACATGTCCTGCCCATGTCCATTTCTTCTTCTTAATTTCCACTAGAATGTCGGTAGAATGTCGGCAACTTATATTCTTTGTATTTTGGCCAAAACTGCAACATACGTGTTTAGATAAAATGTGGAATTCTTCATGTTAAGAAAATATATACCCCACAGAGTGTTAAAGTACTTTTTGTATGTGTAATCAATAGAGAAAAAAAAAAAGCATTTTTGTTTTTAGCTGTGTCATCTGCCAGTACACGACGAATTCGGTTTTCGTTTCGGAAATGTATCGCAGCCTCAAAATTCTGGTAATAATCTTCTTAATCTGACTTCATTCTCTTCGAAATACCAAGAGCAGATCAAATGAACGCACAGTTAGTATGTGGCTCTGGTCTGAATTCGCCCGACTGAGCTAGTGTTCGCGTTTCCGAAAACGGAACCTGGACACTTAACCTTCAGAATTAAACCGCCTCAAAAAGAAACAACAATGAAATATTGGGGTATGAGTAAGCTAGCTAAAGGCTCATAGATGTTGCAAACGTAACACGCCTAGAACACAATCTGCCTTACTTATTTGAAGTCGCGCAAATAAAACACTAGCAGATGCTACACCTATAATTTATTTTAAATCCTCCGTGCGCCTGCTACAGTGTAAAAAGATAAATGCATTCTCGAAGATCTTTTTTCTGGTGCAATGCATTCTTGAAAAACTGCGCGACTCGTATTTGCAGCAACTTTCTTTTAGCGTGGCAGCTAAGGCGAATGTCCGATTACAAATGGCAAGTTGAAGAGCACAAAATCTTTTCGCCCAAAAGCTGAATGTAAAACTAAAATTTCAGTGATAAAAAAAAAAAGAAGAATGAACCTATTTTTTACAAACTTTCAGCATTTCATTTTTCTCACATGTCTGGCCGTGGAATGTACGCACGTGCGAAGACGCCTTTATCTCCCGCTCGTATATTTTCTTATCATTATTCGCTGATCCTAACCTCCTGCACGCGCCGCCTCGTCTCCCAGTCGGCCGCGGACAGTCTAATTGCGCGGGCGTCGGCGCAAGGATTGGCAACTTCGATTCTTACCCGAGTCACGTTTGCGCATGGCACCTTGCACAAAGGGGCAACCATTTTATATTCTCCGAGGAGGTGAAAAAAAAGTAAGAAATGACAAAATGGCGAAATATAAAGAAGAGAAAAGAAAAGCCTCCAACGAGGCGGTCTTCCTTACTGCGAGAAATTCCGCGTGCACAAATCTACTTGTATGCCGCACGTATAGGCCGGCACGTCTGGGACGCGCCTTGTGTTGAAATGCTCGAAGAGGGGGCGGATAGAAAGTGGTAGGCAGCATTAGACGGGTAGGAACGAAATTCGAGCTCTACATAAAACAAAGCAAGTCGAAGACAAGGAGACAGCGGAAGCGGCTTGGAACTGACGAAGATACCTAGCTTTCCGAGCCTCGAGCCTCTCTCTGAATGTTCGCCTTCCTTGCCTACACATCGCCTGCAGGATTACGCGTTTCCGCGGAGAAGGCTTTCTTCTCGTCTGGCTTCGAATGTGCTCGGTCGGGTTGCTTCGTTCTGCTCGTTACGTTTCTCCCCGTATCTCTCTTCTTTCTCTATCTTCTTCTTTTTTCCCCTGCGGAGAAATAGCACGGATGGTTTCCTGTTCTACGGTAGTCTCACCGACGACGTGGCTGACGGCGACACGTTTGTTCACCCGCATCGCTCTGATGGCAACCACGCAGTGAATGAGAAAGCCGAACAGCGGTTTTTTCTTACCTGTTTATTCTAATGCGAATCTTTTTATCGCGGATTTTGCCCGCGCGCGTTTTCCGCACACAGTGAGGAAAGCACACAGGGTAGAGGGGAATGTGGAAACGAAGCATTATTGGTGAAAAACGTTCTAAAGAAAAATTTCCAAACAAGACTTGAATTTCGCGTAGGCGGTTCTCTTATTATAGAGATGCCCGACATTCACTACGCGTTTAGATGGTGGGAAATTCCATTGTTTAGAAAGACTTGTTCTTCTTCAGTAAGACCATCCCTGCCTGCACCGCATCGCGACTAGGACTAAAGTCGTCACGACGAATGTGCAGATTATTAAGGTACTTCTTGTATAACGGCGGCACTGACACGTATAAGCCGGTTATCTCCGTATTGATGACTTCATCCTTAGGGCTTCTATTCGCTTCTACGTTCCCTTGCATCTCAACGTCGCGGGGGAAGGTTCTTGCAAGTAAAAACATAACGAAGGCGTGTGTGTTTTCTTATCCTCTGTCTGTGTGTAGCATACGCTGTTGAAATACATAACGAAGGCCGCAAACATAAGGAGTGCCTACGGTAATGTCGCTCAACACTGTCTTTCCAGCAAGGCTTAACGAGCGTGGGCCCGTGCTTTGGCAAGCTCAATAAATACTGTTTTTTGGGGATCCTTGTTTGAAAGGTGTTATACATTTTTTTTGTCCGTAAATCAGTTTTATCTCGAAAAAGAAAGAGAATCCGTAACTGCACTGGCACTCGTTCAGAGCCCTTAAGCTTAAGTTGAAATTTCGTTCATTGCTATTAAACTCAAATAATCGCTTGAAAATAACTACAAATTATATTCAAGATTGCCGTCTCTAGTTTAGGAGATTGCCATTATATCTTAAGTTTTGTTTCTGTATGCTAGTTTTAAGGAAAAGAGCGGGATAACCTGGCGAAACCTAGAAAAGCTCGTCCCTAAATGAAAACACGAAATCTTATTGGCCTGTAAAGTGATTTGCATTGATAAGCTTTCATTTGTGCTCTTAGCCGCTGAATCAAAACGACGAGACAATTTGGCCAGATGTATCATGCCTCTTGAGAAACAAATTGGCTGTGGTTTAGCTCCTGCCGAGGCGCGCATTTATATATACTCGAGATTAACGTCAGCGACCATGTGTCTCGCCATGCAGCTGCTCACGCATTAAGCTACTTCCCACGTCAGTTGACCTTTGACCTTGACACTTGGCCTTGACCCTGACCTTTGTTGGGAACAAAGGTACCCAAAGTGGCTATGGCTTACGTTCCAACTTGGCCTCGAAGCTGTTTGAAGGTCATCGGAAGCACACGGTGACCTTGACTTTACCTCGCATGGTGAAATCATCGCTTCAAATATTTCGCTAGTAGTCAGTGGAGTCGCGAAAAGGAGGGCTGAGGGATCACGTTCACTTCATGCATTGTTTTTCATCAGCGCTGTTACAACGAAGAAAAATTAAGTCGGCTTGATGTTTTATGCACGTAGGTTGCCGATAGCTCATTGAGGCATTTGCTAGCACGTATTCATTCATTGAAGTTGCTAATCATTGGACAGCATGAAAATACAGTGGACAAGGGTTAAGAGTTGGCAAGCCAAGCCAATTCGACAAGGTGATAGTCTTCGTCGCCAGTAATTCTCATTGAACAGTAAGTTCTGCATATATTGTCATCTATAAGGGAAAAAAAAGAAAGGTTATAAGAGTTGTATTTTGCTCTGGACGTTCTGCTCCTTTATTTCACAAAATAGTGTACTATAACCCCATCCTGCGTAGCGAACTAGTTCCGCCTTCATCATGAGTCTCATTACAAATTGATTATTCTCATAAGGTCAGTATTCCTTTCTTTAAAACAAAATGTGCAGCAGACTCATTTCACGAACTGAAAGGGATTGGAACCACCTTCTCGGCACTACTACCTCCATCACCGATCATCAAATGTGCTATACTGCCTTGGCTAAAATTGTATGAGTAGCAAACAAACACCCTTTAAACAAACTCCTTGTTTGTGTCCACTCCCCTCTTCAATGCCCCAGGCCTTGAGGATACAAATAAATAAATAAATAAATAAATAAATAAATAAATAAATAAATAAATAAATAAATAAATAAATAAATAAATAAATAAATAAATAAATAAATAAATAAATAAATAAATAAATAAATAAATAAATAAATAAATAAATAAACGGTGTCCGAAAACACGGATTCAGAGCTAACAAAACCTTTCAGTCACCTGTAGAGCTCTTGCTCCGCGCCAACTATTTACGAGATTTTTCCAGGGTGACATTGTAGGATCGAATTGCGCACAGAAAGACACACACAGAAAAGCAACACAAGACGCTGTGTGTGTCATTCTGTGTGCAACAGCTTCCTACAATAGTATGCACCAGCTCGCCCAACAAGAAGTTCTAAACTTTCTATAGTGAGCTGACCAAAATACGTGTTCTTTTGGACACTTCATTGACGCGCGTGCCGTGTCGTGCTGGCGGTGACTTATCAAACCGATGCGGCGGAAATTAAGACTGCCTTTAAGGCTCATTTTAGTTCATTTTACGGCCTAAAGCCAACAACGTCTTTGGGTTGCAAAGCAAGCATATGAGTGTAAATAAGACCAACCCAGACGATCTACTGTCTCTGTTAATAAGCTAAATCAAAACAAACTTGTCAGGCCACGCCACTGAGCATATGAGAATGGCTGAACTAAAACACGCTCCAATCAATCAATCAATCAATCAATCAATCAATCAATCAATCAATCAATCAATCAATCAATCAATCAATCAATCAATCAATCAATCAGGTGTGGCTAATACATTAAATCTTTTAATACATCAATAAACAAAATGGAATGTGAGACTGCCAGATTTTTGAAGCTTTGTGCTTTAGACCGTCTTATTTTATTTCTCATCTTGTGACTTTTGCAAACAGCATCCAGCCACCGAAAGGCTCCTGAAGTTGTGGCAAGTCTTCGTGGGGAAAAAGCTAATCAAGCAGCAGAAAGGAGAACTAGGGCAACGACCAAGTACAGGGAAGAGCAGAGAGAGCAGACACTGCGTTATGCCTGCGGTCCAACCAAAAAGGCGCCCACGCGATATCGCCGCTATCCCAGCTACGAGGGTACAAAGTGTGCAAGGGAAAGCACGCAATAAACACGCCAGCAATAATCGGAAAAATGAGCCCGTAGCTCGCCATGTATTCTACGTCCACGCGTGGGTTGTTCCTGCACACTTCCCGGGGAAGTCTCTAATCTCTTTTTTTCTATATTTCCCCCTATGTTAATTTGTGTGCTCTTTGCTTCTTTTTTCGTCCACTTATTCCTCCGTCTCGCCCTTTCATTCCTCCCGTGTGCTCATCTTTTCCCGATGCCTGTTTTGTTGGGCTGCATCGATTTTCGTTTAACCCGCTCTGTTCAGGAAAATTTTCGCCGCGTTTCACTCCTTTTCCCTCTCTTCGTCGTTTGGTCCACAAAGGGAGCCTCTCGCTGAGTCCGAGCTCGGGTCGCTGGTGCCGTCGTCAATGCTTATGCCACTGGTATTGCTGGTCCCGTGACACAGCTATGGTCGAAGTGGCGTTTATTTATTTGTACTTTTTTCTGGCGAGGGACAAGCGGTTGCCTTTTTATTGCGGTTTTGGGTGGACAGGCGGAGGGAAAAACTAAAATAAAACGAAAGAAAAATTGCTCGGAAGGGGCCGGGCGTAATCGGTGACTGAAAAGCGCAGAAATTGAAGATGCCGGAGACCAGGTTTCTGCGTTTTGGTTATGCGTTTCATCCTAGGACAGGCATAGACGGATGAGGGCTCAGAGTTTCTGAGAAAGGCGGAGTTAACCTGGTTTTGAATTGAGTTCTTCAAGACTTCGTGTGGCTGTTTTGAAAATTAAAAAAAAAAAAAAACTGCGCAAGTTAGAAGTTGTGGTTCTTTGTTCTTTGATAGTAGTATTAATCTTTTTTCGTTTTGCCACTGCGACGCTTTAGCCTGGCCGTTGAACAACAAATTTAATTCATATGAAAGCGCAAATAAATCAAATAAGACAGTTCACTGGTCTTAAGTTGCCCAGGTCGCACAATTTCTTGGGGATGGTTTGCCTTCCTTGTATTTTATTTACTACTGCTTGCTTGTTTGCGTGTTCATTTGTTCGTGCCGTCGGGTCTTTGTGAGCCCTCTGTCCTTCTACTCCTTTTTACTTCTTTTTTTTTTTAGTCTAAGCTGACTACAATATTTTATACCTTGATACGAGAAGCCTAATCTTAAAAATAAAAGGTTTATTTTCCCTTAATACTTTAAACCCTGGCCATGATCCATTCAATTAAATCTTTTGATTTCATATAAATCACGCCAAACTGTCTCCATTGTCTTTACCACTAGATTTCACAAGTAAAAAATTGGTCTTGTTAAACCAGTGAGTATTTTTGAATTGAAATTGAAAAAAACATTATTTCCAATATTATACAGGAAATGGGCCTCGGGCGAAAAGCTACAACAATAGCTTGAGAGATATTATCAGAGAAAAAAATGTGACAGGACAGGTGAAATACAGAGTTGCCTAAAAGAGATTAGCATTGAGCAGTAGTTAATCTATAATCATTAGGGCATTTTAAATGTAGCATTTACTTCTTTTAGACAAGAACCATCATAAATGTACATGCACGACACAATTTTACTCTCCGCTTAAGTGTTAAAGCAGGGCAGCGAACAGGCAGAGGGTTTTGATGCATGCCGATAGTTCGGCTGGGAAGTTTAGTGAAATTTAAACTTTAAGGAGTGTCCTACACTACCGCATCATGTAATGCACCCTGGTTATACTCGTGTTTAAGTAAACACAAAATGCACAAAATAGGCAGATTGCTCGTATGATTCTGCACCTCACAAATGCTTACGTGCACATAGTTATGTCTATAGCAATATCAACAGAGAAGATCTATAGGATGCAAGTAGCACAAATGTCACAAAAACAAATAGAAAAAGAGCACGAAAGATGTAAACGAATATAAAGGAAACACGTTCAACGTAGTTACATAAGCTTAGAATACAGCGTTCATAATTTATTTGAGCAGGGGGTGTTAGAAGGACGATCAAAATCAAGATAATATGGCTTGACATTTCACTAAACAGTGTAGGTGTTCGAATAAAAGCCATATTTAGTTGTAGAGCTCACTACCCCTAAATATTTTGAGCGCAGGTAGTTGCATTTGGGTGACGTCGAAAAACAAAATATTTGGCTGAATTGGACTCCCAAATAAGAAAATTGAAAGCTGAAATGAAACAAATGTAATAAGAAAAATACATTAGTACAGCACGCTAAGACGGAACAGACGGCCTCTAGTTTGTAATGCAGAACCCGATAAATAAAGTGAAGCAAGTCATTTACGACAAATTCAGTGTTACAAAGGTAAAAAATTAAACAAACAGGAAAGTTTTGATAGAAACATTGGAAGATTTTATTGATACGAGCAAAAAGAAAATGTAAGACTGTTAAGAAAAAAAAATAGTACACCGAAAGAGATCTTCATGAACCTCAGAGTTTTTTTTTTTCTTACGAGTTCAACTGAGGCCTTGATTTACAGGGAGGCTTAGCGCGAGACAGGCAAGGACAAGAGAGGCACACAATACGAGCGCTAATTCTCAACCAGTCATTCAAGAGTCTCACTTGTCTCTAACATTTTGCCTTGAGAATCTTTGCAACCCTTTTCTAATAGCCGACAGAGGGGCCAATGTGATGCTGCGCACTGTATACCGGCCCCAACTAGCCAACCTTTGAATCCCTGCTACGTACTTCCTATCCTGACATCCTTTCTAAGGAAACGTTTACGTGGCCTGTTTCCTGTAACCCTTACCTTCTCCTTCAACTTGTCGCTAACGAAAAACGTCAAGAGGCGGGGTCTGCTCTAGTTTCTGAACAGTAATAGCCGCCACGACCGACTGTTGCTTATCGACAACCCCATCCAATAGCTCAAGGCAATCCGTCAAATAAAAAAAATTATATAATTACAGGTCACGCTTATGCAGTACAGCATCCCAATTTATAGTTACTGAATTACTGCAACGCGCCATCTGGGAGCTATGAAGCAATACAGCGAAAAACAAAAATGGATACTTTTACTGCACCATTCCGCTCTTTTTTATATATGTACTGCAGTTATGCAAGATTATTTCGTGGTTTCAAAATATCTCAGAAATAAACATTGTTACTTTCTCTTTAAATTCGTTGCGAATTCTTATCTCGACAGTAAATAGAACGGACTAATGACTATCGACCTCTCTCCCAGACCCTCTGTAAAGCGTGTTTTGCCTGTAAGGTTGGTAAGTAATGCAACAAAAACAACCTAACGAGGCAGCTTTCAAGGACATCGGCAGTATCACCAAGATAGGGTGTTTTTTTTTTCTTTTGAAAAGGATGGGGGGGGGGATGGTGGTGGTGGGGGAGGAGGGAGGATGAATTACATAGAGCATCATAAATAATTGCATTAAAGCGCTTGTCATTTTCCATATACTTAAAGTTAGATGCATGCAACCCGCTTGAATGAGAATTGTCAAGCGTGATTTTACGGTGTGACATGCTGCTGCTTCTTTTAGAGAGCTTTGAAATTTGCCTAATTTTAGAAAAAGTGCCCCTATAAGACAAAGTTCTAATTCTAAGAGATTGGTAAAAACACACAAATTGCTTCCTTATCTTCGTTATCCTTCTATCCGAAAGAATGAAGGCGAAGTATCACGAAAATAACGTCAATGACGATTTCTCTTTGGCGGTTTATAAATTCAAGGAAAATTTCGTCATCTTCTTTTGAAGTTCATTATTTGATAAATATTTTAGCTCATGAACAAACTAGTAAGAAAATGCACTTTCGATTGTTCAGAAGAACTGACACCAGCGTTGCACAATTTGACTTGCGGGACATCTCGCTGTTCGAACCATCTTGTATCTATTTAAGAGATGTATTTTTTCGAAAATACCAAAGCATGTTTAAGCCACGAAAAACAAAAGATACAAAAGTTTTATGAGCGTCCCGTCGTAACATCTGACACTTCGGGGATAATAATTCTACACAGCTCCAAAAACTCGTTGCCCATGACTTTGCAACTGGAAACAACTGAACAACATGATATCGGCAAAAATTACCACCAGCGCAAGAAACGTTCACAAAATTATCCCAACCGAATCCAGTGAGTCGTCTACCGTAGTGCAATACATTGCTATCAAATTTATCTTGCCCTTTCAGCTCCCGCTACAATGCGATTGAGCTTATTAGTGTTTAATGCGACATCAGATTTCCCATCAGCAAGGAACCTGGTGCTCTGCTCCGCCTTCGGCGACCATCTATGGCACAAAAACTCGTCTGAATTCCGTACGCCAATCTGCAATGTCACAGTACATGTATATATTGTACTACGACCTTGAAGTCATAGGGCATGTACCTAATAATGACACCAACTGCAAGTGAGCATGGCGCATAGCATGACTTGGTACTTTGCTATGTAATGTACTGTAAGGGGCACACCTTCTACAGAGGTTGCATACAGTTATAAATTAGGTCATAGCCAATGTCATAACTATAATACATGATTACATGAGAATGGCGTAGTACTTTACTGAGTAATGAAATGCAATGCGCAGTCGATAAAATTTACTCGCAGTCATGCCTTATATTTGTGGTCATAAAGTAAGACTTATAGTCATTATCCAACGGAGCAGAAATCAACAGTTTGGAAACACATCTTAAGCGCAATGCTCGAACAGGTGCTATATGGACATAAAATGCTTTCACATTCCTACACGCGAGCGATCTTAAGTTACTTTTCGAATTCTTTTGTGCGAAAACGCTCACACGGACACTACAGCCGAGCAAAAACCTTGGAGCTTGTGCGTCACCTTATATAGTGAGGTTAGCAATGGCGTGCAGGTGACCCCTGAACCTCGTCGTCAACACTATGGCGAACCTAAAACACTTTCACAAAACTATCTTACTACTCGTTGGACTTTCTCAGATGCACAGTCGCAACGTGCTGGAGCAGAAATGAGACGCCCATGAGAGCGGTACGCCTTTCCTTTAATTCATTTCATGCGTACATAGACTGGAAACTGTGAGATAGACTGTGATTTTAATTCGGAAACACTACCTTGCATGGTCGAACCTTATCACGAAATTTGATCGCCACCTGACCTTGAAGGTGCCTTTTACGAGACTGAGCATAGCAGCAGTTTACTCATAGCAAAGTCGTGCATACCATAGTAAACCTCCTGCCCACCAAACATTGTCCACCATGGTGGGCATGACCTTTGACCCGTTGATCTCTGGGTTCACCTTTTAACCTACGGCCTAAGCTTTACCGTGGTTTTAATCCGATAGAGTTAAGGGCCCGTTCTCAGGAAAATATTATGATGTCGACGTTGTCGTTGTCCGCATCGTGAGCGAAAAATCACGAGCGAACTTGGCAGGTGGCAGTCAGCAGGTGACATGGCCGGACACTGATTGGCCGGCAAGTTGCGTGACGTCATGAGTCCACATTATATTGCCGAGATGGCAGGAGTTGCGAGCACGAAAACTCCCTTTAGGATGGGAGGGTGATATGAGAATTAAACCCTCCGGAACCATTCGGTCTGGAGTTAAACACGCTACTGCTAAGCCACCTAGCCAGGCTTGGTTGAATCAGTGTTTTTCATCTATGTCAGTTGGTATTTCACGTTAAACGCTAGCTTGCTACTTTGCGCTACTGGTTATCTGTGAAATAAGATAAGGTAATTAAGATATTAGTGATTGGGCAAGTAGTAAAGTGCATGAGCTTGAAAGAGGATACACGAGGGAAGCCGCTGACGGGAGCTATTAGTACTGTTACTACATACTCTTAAGTCTCTGCCGAACTTTTTTTCTACACTTTCTAGACACCAGCCCTCAGGTGCCCATTTCTGGCTTGAGTGGCGTCACCATGGGCAGTGGCGTAACTCATGGGCAGCTATAGGGTAGCCAAAGGAGACGCGCTATCCCTATTGGCACCGGTCAATCAAGGGCGCATGGTTCTGGCTGACTTCCTACAGCTCTCCATTGTCATCAAAGACCCAGACGTCTCGGATGACCTGATGACCGAAAACATTAGTATCCAAAGAAATCTCTTAATGCTAAGGCTTTCTGCACTTAAAGGCAAAGGTTGAGCGCAGCCAGGTAGCAAAGCGTAGGGCCGCCTGAAACGGCTAGTAAGTGAAAAACAAAAACGGGACATTGGAGGGGAGGGAGTGTGAGATGCAAGCAGTAGCTTAGTGACTTAGTGGTATGAGTAGAAAGTAGTGTTGAAGATGGCGAAAACGAGACGGGCGTGAGAGCTGCCGCTTTCAACCATCGAGACAAGAATTCCCCACCGCAAAAGGAACGCGGGGTGTTCGGCCGGACAGCAACAGCGGTAAAAGTCGGGCCATCTGAAACAAAAAGGTTCAAGTGGATCCCTGCGTCTCCAGCATGGGTGAGTACCCTCAAGGCGGTCATGCTGCCCTCCCCTTCGTCTGGCCAACAGCGCGCGGCAGACGACGACGGGGTAGCCCAGACCAAGAGGCGCCGACAGTCGCCGAGCCCCTCACTTGCCATCTACACTACGCTTCTCCAATTCGTCTTGCCGACGGCACGCAGTGGCGCGTTCGACATGGTTAGACGCAGGGGTGCCCCCGACAATGGGACGCAGGCAGACGCTGATCGACCCAGGTGTGTCCCAAACTATGAGACGCTGGCACTCAGTGAGCTCCTCGTTTGCTGCCCTCTACACCCCCACAACGGCTTCCTCCTCACCTTCAAGTCCAAACTTTCTAGGGGGCGGGTATGCAAGAGTGAAAGTGCGCTAATGTGTGTGACATTAAAGCGATAAGGACACTCCCTCGACGACGAGCCCGCCCTTCACCAAGGGAACCTGGAGAACACGGACCCTTTAAAACTATGTGTGTGAGCGGGCGTCATCAGTTCTCCGGAGTTCATTCCTACTGCTAACAATGTAAATAAACCAAGTTTTCGTCCTTCAACTCCTAACTCCTTCGCTCAGCGGCACTTCTTCCTGAGGTGGAGCGGGCGTCGATGCGGCCGAGGATCCGTCCAGCGGCACCCGAGTGCCACCTCTAACAGTAGGCATGTGCACCACGGAAGGTGGCTGCCCCGCGGGAAGAACCAGGAAGATGGTTTTTATTATAACGGGGGCTGAACAATGCAGAAGAGACCATATGATGATACTACGATTGGCTTGGTCTGGTTTGTAGGGGTTTAACGTCACAAAGCGACTCTGGCTATGAGAGAGGCTGTAGTGGAGGACTCCAGAAATGTCAACCAACTGGGGTTCTTTAACGTGCACTGACATCGCACTGCCCTTGGACGCCACTCCGTTTCGCCTCCATAGCAACGCAGCCGCTGATGGTCGGGATCGAACCTGGTACTGCGGCACAGTAGTCGGGCATCTTAGCGACTGCACCACCGCGGCGGAGCACGAGAGAAAGCATAAGGGTGACTGCAGTAAAAGCAGAAGCTTATGGTGATAACAAAGGATTTGCACAATACGAGGGTAGGAATAGAACCCGGAGGAACGAGATGCAGGGAGATGCGAAAGCGGAAGATGGAAAGTCGACTAGCAGAGTACGGCGGTGGCAGGCGAGAGAGATCGCGCTCTGTGTGCGCCGTCTGGTGCGTAACGTGCCGTGTTTAAATGCGAGCACGCAGAAGGAAAACCTGCCCAAAACACCCACACGTCACCCATAATGAGGTCGACGCGGCGTGACGACTCCTCAGACTACTGTGACGACCTTACATTATTGATGGATAGACCTCGCCTTTTAGAACTAGGCGTTAGTCTACCGGCGCAGATATTTGCCACATCTCAGATCACAGACCTCCTTTGTATGAATCAAGAACGAGGAAATGAGTTTCAGCCGAAGTCTGATCGTGAGGGAGATTAGTGGTTACGTGCACAGATATATACGTGTATCTCTCAGATTCTCTAAGTCAGGATGCGCCAAAACCAATTACTAAAAGAGCTGCTCTGAAATTCCGCGTTATGAATTATTCTAATGACATATAATTCTTTTTAAGTTATAATAACGAAACAAGGGATTACATCACAACAGATTGTATTCCACGATATAGTAGTTAGCACTCTCAGTTTTATTTATCGATACTGCGAACTTTTACAAGACCTTAGCAGGGTGGGCGCACAATACAGAAGTACGTAGATACTGGAAAAAGCAAAAGGCAGAATATAAATAACCCTATCACGCAAGTACAAATAAGATACCGGGGTGTAGCGGTACAAACAATATAAAAAACTTTAAAGGTGGTCTTCGAACTTTCTGGTGAAATTTTGTGTTACTGTATCTATTGATTATTCTAGCGTGTAGTCGTTAAGGGGAAAGAGGAGTATCTATAGGTATTAATTCCTGCTTGCAATGTTGTTACTTTTAAGTCATGCTGTTGCCTTGTGTCGTGTACAGAGGAGAACGACATAATATTGGTTGTGTCAAAAATTGTATTGACCTTTGATTAATTGATAAAGGAATTTTAGACGACAGATGATATTTTTCGTGGGAGACTAGGAGCAAACTACCCTGATTAAGAAGAGCAGGGGCAGATGTGTGGCTAGATGCATTATGCATAAATTGTACTGCTTTCTTTTGAACTATGTCTTATTTAGCAATGTTTATTCATTTGATTCCGAAGCAATACATTTCTACAAATAACGTTTTGCGCTCTTTCTCCGCACAAGAATAAACTTAAGTGCATCACTTTTGGTAAACGGAATAAAATAAATGCCTCTAACTATTGTGCCATGCTTTTCTTGCGTGTCATTTTGTACAGTCACTGCCGTAACGTACGGGTACGTGCTACGTTCATGAACATTACAGCATTTAGACCTGTTCTGAACATACGCAGAGACGCAACGTTGGGTATTAATTCGCCTTAAACGTCAGAACGTGTTCCTCTTCGGAAATGAAGTTCTTGGCTGCCCCAGCAGCAGCGTGGCGAAACATTCGCACGTGTGTATAGCCACTTATTCTTCATTGCCACAATGTTCCCTGATGACCTCTTCACGCATTTCCCCATTTTTTGCCGCACACAAAAACTCAATTAAACCCTCCATAGCAACGTTCAAGCAACCTGTTTATTTTTTGTTTTATGTACTATTTTTTTCTGCTCTAAGCCTACTCTGAGCACAAATCCCATAACGTGCACTTCGCGCGCCCTCCTCGCCTCAGTTAATGAGTGCCAAGGACCCTTGAAACTCTCAGCAGGCCACTTCTAAATCGATAATCCGCGCCAAGTGAAAACAACAGAGAAACGACGCGGGCACAAATGAAAGACGCAGAAAACAAGCCCCGGCTTTCGCGAAGCAAAACAAAGAACGTATGAAGGCTTCCCTTTTTCTTTCCACCGTTGCTCTTCAGATGGGCTGCCCTGTATGCGCCTTTGAGGCGTCTTTGCGCCTTTCGCTTTGAGCTGTAAGGGTCTGCTTGTAGCGAACTGCAGCGGTGACAAGAGCGCTAGTCGCCAATCAAATTACCGAAAGCCAGGGCCTTTCGGAAATGAGATTTGCGAGTGCTGAGCTTCGCTGAGCACTGCAAGGCGAGGAGTAGGCGCGCTGAAAGAGGGAGAGCTCGTGTCTAAAAAACAAAACAAACAACAAAGAGCAGGTGGTATGTGAGGTTATTCGCGTGTCTGGAATTGGAGCTGGAGGCATGCGGTTCATTTGTGGGACAGCCGTCATCGCCAGCCCTTTGTACCTTTACGAGCAGAGTTCATTTGGAGCTTTCACGTTAAGCCCTGCGAGAGGCGGTACCGAGGCAGGCCCCGTGGATGACGGATCTCCGCGTGGTGGCGATGCCACGGCGAGGCGTTGGGTAAGCCGGCTCTAATGGACCGGCTGCGCGAAGCGTGAGGAAATTGCACATTGCGAGAAGCACTAAGTCGCTAATGAATTTCGATGGCACGAACAATTCCCTCCCTTCTTTACCCCTATCGCGAATAATGTTCACTGGAAGGCGAGAAATTGTTTGCACAAATTTGAACCTTCTATACTTCCCTGCCCTCTACAGACTGAGAACCCATATCATATTAGGTGTTATGTGAAAGCACCTCGGAATAAAATATTTTGCTGCATGTTGAAGCTTCCGCCGAAAATAATTATCTTCCCGCACATTCTAAAGGGGCTCATTTATAATTCTTTCTTTTGCAGTGTCTTTAAAGATGCTATTACTAGCTGATTTAGGTTTCTTACAATGTCACATTAAAATCGCCAATCTAGCCTGAATGCTAAGTTTCTCATTCTAATGCAAAATTAAAATAAGTTCGCATGTACTGCTCATTCTGCCCCACTTGTCCGAATTGCGACCAAAGCGTATTGAGCACCGATGTTACAGTTCAAAATGTTGTGTGGCACCACCAAAGAAAATCATATCGGACTGATGAAACTTATGGCGGGATGACCTGAAACATTTTATTCTTCGCGCGTTTTTACCGTACTGATGCCAACATGCATCGCGGTCTGGGCGGGCGGACACAGATACGCACTGAAAACTGACAGACGCCAATTGTGGAGTCACAATAGTGTCGTCTTAGACGCTTGTTTAGAAAGGGGGGGGGGGGGGGGCTATTCGTGGAGAAATTCTTTCTATTCTACTGCTACTAAAACGTTTACCATCACGTGAACTAAATCAGGCAGTTTAGTTCGATGATTGTGAAGAGCGCTGCCGCAGCCTTTCAGCGAAGTTCAGCGCAATGCGCTCTTCACGAGCATTTCGTGGCAGTGACGCCATGCTGAGGCGGACATACGTCCTCACACTTGAGCAATGCGCAGCTTCTTTTCACCTTAAAGTGACTCAACAGTTTTAAATCCTGAGTTCGTAAGTGCTGGCGCATTAACAAATATCATGTTCGCTTGTTTACTTTAATTTACAGACAAGGGATGAAACTTAAATGACAGGATAGCGATGATTTCGTTCTGTAATCGAATGTATGAAAGGCGCTGTACTTCAAAATGACAATTCTAGGCTTATTACGGGATAAGGCAAATGATCAGGCGAAGCTACTTGAGTGAAAAATAACTAACAAACCACGTTGCTGGGTTAGTTGGTGAATCATGATTTCGTAGCACTGTATTCAGCCCTCAATACAAGGACACAGGAACCGCCCGTCCTGCGTATATCGTCCTATGTCCGTGTCGTTTATATAGCGCTGAATAACGTGTTATGAAAAATAATTAGTAAATAAAAGGTAAAAAAAGGAGGAAAGAAAAATTACAGACCGATCATGTTACTCTACTCTATATAGAAGGCATTTACAAAGGTAATCGCTAAAAGCATCAAGGCAACCTTAGACTTCAATTAACCAAATGATTAGACAGGCTTTCGAAAAGGATACTCTAGCATCGATCATATCCATGCTATCACAACTCAGGTGACAAAATAAACGTTCGGAATATAACCAGCCCCTATATACAGCATAAATTGATTATGAGGAAGTTTTTTACTTAGCGAAACCTCTGCAGTCATGCAGGCATTGCGAAATCAGGGTGTAAGTAAGCCATATGTGAGAGTACTGGAAGGTTATGATTATGAATGGCTGCAGTAGATATCTACGGTTGCTGCAAGGCAACTGTAGTCATCCGAGTGAAAGTAACGAAATTCCCTTAAGAAAAGTTGTTAAGTACGGAGAAATCTTTCCTGTGGACAATCAATAGATTGATTTGTTCGCTCATAGCACCAAACCGTTCTTTCATAATCTGTTCATGAACAAACGAATCTTTCATGTGTTACTTCATTCTGCTACTCCGCCTCTCTCTTTCTCTCTACCTGTCTTTCTTTGATTTTTTTTTTTATTGCATTTGGTTTGCGCCGGACACTGCAGGATTCCCAGCGTGCGTACACGAGATTCCCGAATCTCGAGCGGCCGCTCACACATTACGACTCTTTGGGAAGAACCGGTGAGTGGGCGGTGCTTCTCCCTTCCTCTCAGCTCATTCGCGATGGAAATGAAAATGATAAAACCGCCAAGAACATATCGCACACCTGGCGGCGCCAGCCGACTTCGCAGCCGCTCTCATCATTTTTCCGCTATAACGTCCCTTCTCTTTCCCTTGGCCAGCCTTCGTTTCTCTCTGCTGTTGTTCTTTTTTTCATGGCCCTCATCGGGAAACATTTATGCTCCCCACTTATGCACACAGAAAACGAGACTTTTGTTTTCGAGTTAGCTTTACTTTCTTCTGCTTCGATATATTTTTGACCCAGTTAAAACGAACCATTTCTCTTCTCCGACTCCTCTGGAAAGCTTGTTAATGCTTTTATTAGGAAGCAAGTATGCCTTCATCGGGCGAAGTTTCTGCGATTTAGTTTCTCCCGCGAGTGCGTTAGTGGGGAACTTTGTTATTCAATATACCCCACGTGCAAATCAACGGGCTTTTATTTTCTGAATTGCGGCGTCTTTCTTAAGAAGACTAAGACATCGGCATGATCCATGGCTGCTACGCTGACACGCCAAACGGCAAAAAGGAGCTTCAGGTGTACTTTTCATTTTCTGCCGCTGAAAAGTGAAAAATGTTTTTCATTCAAGCAAAAGAGCTCTCAATCTGTAGAATGCTCCAACGGGTTCTAGGTTCTAAGAATTAGTTTTTCCAAGCAAATGGAAGGAAATGAGGCGTTTTATGACTTGCCGCAAAAGACAGGTGCTCGTCTGGGAGCGTATTGACCTCATAACATGGAAACCTGAACTGGTATGACCGCTAAGGTGAAGAAAGTTCTTCAAATAACATTAGGTCGCATCTGGTGGATCACGACGGTGTCCGATGCTTTTAATGGGAGAAATAAAATAATTGTGTTTAACTCAGTCGTTTGCGTGAATGTTAGGAACTGTTCTAGTGCCATGAAGATTCTGTGCCGGTTTTTATTCCTGAGCACTATTAGCCAGATGTATGCAAGTGACACAGCGGATTTTCTATTCTCTTCTCTCTACTGCGCTGGAAAGAAATGATAGCGCGCCAAGATATTTTGTTTCCGTTCATACACATGCTGTAAAGAAGTGCGAATATAGAAAAGAAGTAGTCGCAAGATGCACTATGCTTATAAAAAAATAGAAGTGCAACTATGCCCTCTGAGCGCATCAACAACGACTCATAATAAACATTCGAAGAGATCGGTGTGGTACCCTTTGACAATCTTTCGTAAAACGCTCATTGTGCCTCTCCTGGCGCCTTTTCTGTGAACTACCTTCACGGTTTCCCGTACCGACTCCCACCCCAGTACTTGGACTTGCCATCCATGCTCGCTCGACAGAACCGTGACAATAAAACTGCCAGCAGTAGCCTTTCTTTCCGGAGTGTGTCGGAAGGCGGTGGAAGTTCCCCAAAGAGCACACAGAGTCTCTGGCTTTTCAAAATAAAATGACGCTGTAACAGCAATAAACATCGTTTCATTTCAAATCTGTCTTTTTTTCCTCGAATTAGGCCGTTGCCTGCTCCTTCACAATACATGCCTTTTCCTGAGAACCCATAGCCATTAAGTGCTTTCTTTCCGTTTATTTTATTAACGGTCGCCACAGTGCGAACGCAGGATGAGCCGCACTGCGACAAAATATACAAGAGCCATTAATGCAGTTAAAAGGGGGAAAACAGAACAAGCAGAAAGTCCAGAAGCGATAAAGTGCAAGGTACGGAACAAAGCGAGGTACAAAAGAGGCGGGATATATAAAACAGCAGTGACACAAAGCTAAAAATATAAGTCAAAGACATCGCAAGGCGTTGTTGAGAGAGGTCATTAGTTGCCCACGCAGCTTCTTTCTCGCCCCTGCGGATGATTGCGCTCATTGGAAGAGGGTCTTAACGGCACCCGACTTTTCCGGCCTTGCTTTATTCCCATACAAGGAGGAAGAAACGAGAAGTTCTCAGCGCTTGAAGTAAATGCAGTACTCGAGAAGGGGTACGCAGGGATCATTGTTCTTTTATTACTTTTTGTTTGCTCTAACTCACGATACCGGAAATGACATTAAGGAAACTGGAAATCGTTATTTCATTAGGACCATTTGTTTTGGGGGTGAGACGCATTCTGGCTGCCGTATAGGCCCGCGAAGCCGAGCCTGCGTAGGAGGCTCAATGGAGGCTCAATATATATACATATATATATATTGGGAGAAAGGCAGCATATTCTTATGATAGCAGTTTTAAAAGCTTGGCGGAGATGCTTTTGAATGTGTATTGAAAGCGTCTTCCCGGTGAACAGCCAGAGCAATCTTGCTAATTTTCTTTATTTTCTCTGCTCGAGTCTGTTGCACTTGCAGCTGTTTCAGCAAGTGGGAGCACTGCCGAAAAATGGTCATCTCTTTTCTTATTTTCATGACAGCACCCCCTCCCTCCCGCGAAAAAAAAAAAAAAGATCTAACTTGAAGATTCCGAACAAACCTTGATTTCCCTGAAATCATCGGATCACTACAATACACGAAAATTTGCCTGCGCTCACCTTTGAGGCAGGAATTTCTCCGCACAAAAAATAAAAAAATAATAAATAAATAAACCTAAATTGGGTTGATTGAAGATTTCTGACATAAGAAAAATTCATGGTAACTGTAAATATAGGCCTACATAATTATGAGTTTCACGACGACCGCCAGGTAAAAAACTAGCTGACATCGACAAGCGAAAATGGACATGGACAATCTGCTTCTAATTTGGCGAAGAAAACTGATCGGTTACGAACTTATGTGATGCTCGTCCTCACGATAGGCTTTGAAATGAGTTCACTTCATCGGCGATAGGAGTAAACACGGAAGAAGAAACTATTTGGTCTAGACTCGAAATCAACTAGTGCCATACCTTAGATGATTGCACGCAATGCAGTCCGAATAATAAGAAATCAACATGACTCTCCGCGAATTGACGGAGGTGCGGTACAACCCGATGGGAGCCTGGAAAAGGGACAATTTTCTGACAATTAACGATTATCCGACAACTTGGCAGCGGGACACGACACTGTCCAGCCCGGACCTATAGGGACAGACGATTTATGGTTATTGACAGTGACCCGCCTTAAGCTTTACCTTCAGGTCACCCCAGGAGATGAGCCACCATCCAGTCCTTGCCCTCTTTCTACTTGAGCTGATTAAATTATTTCACCATCATGTGCTGATTAAGACTTTAAATAATTAGCGCGTTTCAAGAAGGAGACAAAACGGAATTTGCATCAGAGGGCAGCATCGGCGTACAAAGCTAAAATTTCTCAGCGTTACAGGTATGCATAACAAAACTGATTCGCGATCCTTATTAGATTTTTTTTTTCTGATGGTGGATGGTGATACTGGCTAACCTTTTTGACGAGAAGACCGAGTCATGAACCCCCCTGTCATGCAAGAAAAAAAAAAAAGACGGACTAGGTATGCAACGACGCCTCATGTCACTAATATTCAAGCCGGCGCTTCTTCCCTTCGAGCGCCACGCTTCAGTATCGAGTCTCTTTAACACAAAAAGTGACAGATAGTGAATCCGCGTTGGCCTGAGGCTCAGCTGCACTTTAGCTTATCACCACATGCTGCACTGTCTCTGCAGTAGATAGCGATGATATCTGTTCATTTCCGTTCGAGCTTATTATGACAATTATGATTATGATAATTCTACATTTAAATGCCCGCTCCATTGTTCCCATTCTGGCATCCTCTCTGCGGAAAAGTACGCGTGCCCTCAGTACCTCTTCCCTCATAACTTAACTAGACTAGAGGAGGTGTCTCTTAGAAGGATAAGTTCTGGGGCGGCCTTTACCCCGTCGGTCACGGGCCGATGGAACTCAGATGTTCGCCACCTTCTGTGTACTTGAGCAGGGACAAGGGCGTCAAGGACACAGATTCGCCAGGTAGTGGACTGTCGGCGAACGGGGGAGGAATATTTCTGCGAGTGGAAAACGGACAACGCTAAGATCAAGAGCATTCTCTGGTTCCTGGAAGAAAACGTTTCACATATTTACTATAGTATGCCTTACTGAAAGTTTGCGAAAAAAGATTATGATTATGATGATGTGATGTGCATTCACTTCAAAGGTTCACTTCGAATAATAATGACAATGACCTGTTTCCTCACAGCAATTAATGCCATGGAGCAAAATGTTTCTCTCGCCCTCACAATGCAAACCTATGAACCAAAATTTTCGTCTTACCTTCCCCTGTTCCCACTTTGCGCAGCCTCAGTTTTAAAATACCTAATGCGATGGCTACGATTAGTGATCTGCTAAGAGTTGACATGAGCCATGGCCGCACGCGGCACGAGAGAAGAAGGAGAAGAACATGGAACCTCCACGGCCGGCGGTTGTGGAGCTGGTGCCTCCCACTACCGAAGAGATTCCGATTTCTCATACGTTACGGCGAGCTCCCGAAACAAGAGGGCCCGGTGCTGCTCTCATCGCTGGGGGCATACTGTGCGTAACTGTGGCTGCCTGCGCGCTCGTGTGGGTGGCCCTTGGCACGCCTCCCAGGCCGGGCAGTAAGGACGCGACCCACGGCCAATTCTGCTGTCCCGAAGAAGCCGCCCACCTGCTGTCCGTTATAGACAGGAGCCTGCTGCCCTGCAGAGACTTCTTCGCGCACGTCTGCAAGAACGTGGTTGAAGAGGGAAGGGTGAGAAGTAGCTTCGCCGTAGACATCTTGGTGAGCCCCCTTAACAGTCCTAGTAGATTATTTTCCAGGCACTCGAAGAGAAAGCAGCTTGACATCAAAAGCCTCAGAGTTACATTATTTCTTCAGCGTCCAATGTAGAAAACTATAGGCACCTACTGAGGAACGGGGAGTCAAATTTAGAACAAAGAGTTAGAGTCCTATAAGAAACGTTATTAAACCGGTTTCATTTTGACCATTGCTGCCCAGTTACGGGCCTTACTTCTGAATAATCTCTCAAGTTTCAAGCCGCATCGAAGCATTACGGTAGGAGTGTACTACTTCCGCAGAAAATATGCATTAAATTTCCTTTGGCAGGAAATAAAAATAACATTTATGTATGCCGCTAATAATTGTGCCGAAAAAATCCTCAAAAATGTGGCTTTTATTTTATAGCATTAATGTAGCACAGAGACAGATTGTGAGAGGACCGCAGTAGTGGAAGGTTATGATAACTCTAACTACCCGCAGTTTCTTTGTTTAATTTTCACTGATATTGCTCCGCCCCAGGTGCCTGATGTGTCACCTGCTTTAAAACAGAGACCTAACGCGGTGCACGCCGCTCAGTATAGTCGAGCTTCTGAACTACTGAGCCATCCCCGTGGGGCTTAAATAATGCAAAATAACTTCCCTCCTTTTCATGTAGAGTTCCCTGTCATAAGACCGACCGAATAGATTATCGCAGGGCATTTCATGCTTCTTGACTTGTTCCTTATCAGATGAAATATGCAGTACATAAGTGCCTCCCCGTTGCTTGATTCTTGTGACTGCCCTGGTTCTGAAATAATCGAAATCTGAATTCGTTTGTCCATACCATGTATTTGGCCTCCTTTGATTGCAAATCGCAATGAAAAAGGGACACATCCGGCACCCAATTGAAGTCGGCTGCTTATTTGTATTGTTTCGTTCCAATGTCAGTTTTGATCGAATATTGAGGGGAATCCCGCAAGGTGGAGTAGATTTGTAATCAGGACGTAATTACTCATTGACGCCCACCAAAGAGGAAGGGTACATGTTAAACGCTTAGACTTTTTGTGATGTGTCCTGCTTGTTTGTCGTTATGCCGAAGCAGACGATGGAGTTTTTAATACCGTTGTGTTGAATCAGGCTGGTAGCATTATATAAGAATGAGGGGTTCGTTAACTCTCATTATGCGGTAGACAACAGCAGGAATAAGCAAGCCATTTAGCCGAAGGAAGCATTTTATACGTTGCACTTGGCGATGCAACACTTGATACTTATAAAACACTGAAGGGAAGGGGGGGGGGGGGGAGAAGAGATATATATATGTTACGTCTAAGGATATCTGAGCAATAGTCTTTTGAAGTCGGTAGACCTAGGCCCATATAGGGAGTTTTAAGATTTTACAGACGTTTAACAAACAATTACAAAACAATTTCTAACCGTATTTCAAGAGTGTTTGTTTCCGCAGAGTCTGCAGATGTGGTAATTGCATTAGGTAGTCATAACGCCCCACTTTAACGAAGAGGTTGTCTTATTTACGGTTTCAACATCCAACGCCTTTTCTAAGAACGCTTACAATGGGAAAAATGTAACAGGTGACACGTAAACGCGTAGGGTGTTTCGCTCAGTAGAGTGCTGCGCTCTGCGCATAGTCAGGGGCGTATGAAATGTGCAACCATAGTGTTCAACTAATTTAACTATATAAGGCCGGCACCTCATGTACCGCACCTGATGTAACATCCATAACCGCAAGGAGATAGGCTTGATGATTGTTTACCACGCACTCAAGAAGCGCAAAAACAGTCTATAACAACCAAATGAAGCGCTATCTGATCTCGCACAGAATGGCACTGTTACAAAAGCTTTCGGCCGGTTTTTCTTTATCTCAGGAGGACGTCAACGGCAGATTAATGACGGGTGTCGATCTGTTCAGTACAAAGTCGGCTACCGCTCTCCACCACTTCTACACGTCGTGCCTGAGGGAGATATGGCAAGAGGAATTGCGAGTAAAAGATGCCACTACTACTGTTCTCGAAATCGCAAAGGCGAAAACATCCATGACCTCTGCCGACATGCTCCGCTTCGCCTTTAATGTCCAGTACCGCTACAATCTTATCTTTTTCTTCACAATCAAGCCCGTACGGGGGAAAGCCCCCATACTCACTAGGAATTATGTACGGGCTGAAACCAATCCACTCTGTAGAGAGGACTGCTTATACACAGTAATCGAGGTAGCTAACGCTTACATAGGCACCGCCTACACGCTTCAGCAGATTGCAGAGTGGGAACGCCATCTTCCGGGCCGATCCAAAGGGGACGGTTTCTATAAGATAACGCTAAAAGAGCTTACGGACGCATTCAACGGGCTGGATCCTGGCCAGCTGATAGCCATCCTTCAAGAGTACTCCATCTATCTCGAAGAAGGAATGCCTATTTACGGACAACAAAAAGAGATCACCCTAAAAGAAATTCGACTCTTGTGGAATACTTCGAGCCGACCACTGTCCTTGTGTCATATGATGGTGGTGGTCGCGCTTAAAGCACTCTCCCAGATACAGGCATTCGAAGCTCTAAATTCGCCCGTTAATATAAGCGCGAAGGTTTGCATGATTCATGCACACAAGTTCGAGGAACTGTGGCGCCGAACCTTCATCGCGGCGCTCATAAGTGAGAAGAGAATAAACCATGTCAGGAACCTATTCGAAGCAACGAGGCGTGCGTTCACCACCAACGCAGCGGTTCGCAAACTTGTGGTGGCCGGAAACGCCACAAGAAGGTTCGATGCTTTCATCAGGAGCATGTCCCTCCTATTGCCCACAGACCTCGTTCTTCGGGACCTCCCCGCTCCAAGCCTCTCCACTGAAGGCTTCGTCCGTAACTACTTTCGTGCTGTGAGCTTCGAGTTCGACGTGGCAACAGCGAAATCTCAGCGCGGCATGCTCCAGGTGCACGAAGACCTCCAAAGCGCAGAAAGCAGTCTAATACGTTTTGAGAACAAGACTGCACTCTACGTGCCGGCACATATGTTCATCTTACTAAGCTCCAATAACACCAATCCGATGCTTGCCGATGCCCCCGGGATAGGCGCCCACATGGCCACCATCATCTGGTCTCAAATTATTCAAGATGACATCATCTCTTCTCCGATATGGGAAGGTTACTTACGGCAAAGGTGAAGTCTATGCTCGATGAGGAGCAGTTTTTGTTTTTGTTTTTTTTAGCATTTGGGGGTGCACGTTGGGAATAAGTTTTTTATTGAGTATTCCTTAGACCTCAAAAATACTCATATCCCACGTGGTCTCTACAAGGGTGGAGTCATACTTGACCTCTCCCAAAGTAGTAGTGGCAATTCGCTAATTGAGAAGTGACCGTTTGGCTCTATCTTCTTACACCTTAATAGACCTACACCTTAATAGACCCTACCTTCATGCTAGCGTATGCTGGGAAGACAACATTCTATATAAAGGCCTCGGCTATGGAGTAATTTTGTAATAAATGTAAACGCTGTTTTCGGAAATTGAGAAGAGAAACCACGCGGCTCTTGAGAGAAAAAATGAACAAAATACTCGGGATGGTGAGCGGTGAGACATAATCTTTATATCAGATGTTGCAATATGGCGTTCCGACGCATTTCTCAGAAATCTTGCGCACGTACAAGCTGCCGGTCGGAAGATTAGCCTTGTAGAAACATTGTCCTTTCATTGACGACCATCACTTGCTTTAAACAGTTATTTGATTTGCTTAACTAGATTCGCGCATCTCAGTGCGAACAAAGGTAGCGATTAAAACCGAAAAAAGAACATATATTTGCGAAACTACAGGTAAACGCCATACAGGGTGCACATGTTCAGCTTACGCTACAGTTGAGAGGCCATCCCATTTTCACTGTCAGCACTCGGAGCATGTGATCCGGTGTTATCTGGTGCAACTCAGGCCTGAAAAAGAACATGAGCGAGTTTTCGAAAATAAGCCTGCTCTTGCATTTTTGTCTGCTGGTCTGAACCACGCAATTCTCCTTTTCCACGTTGAAAATTTATTTCGGTAAACACAGCTTAAATCAGACCGTCTGTGCATTATGAAAGTAGCCACAATAATTAAGGCTTAAAAAAAAAAAAAAAACCGAATAGAAAGCCGGTGAACTTCGATGCTTTCGCTGAAATGTTGGTTGTGTTCGACAAGGGGTGCGCGATGTGCCGTCACGACAGATCATTACGCCACCAGGTGATTCATGCATGCACGAAGCTGAGCCCGCCGGGCGTTCTATCCAGGCGTCCGTGCGGTGCCTTTCATTTGCGGCTTCCTCGAATGCCGCACCACACTGCAAACAGAAGAAGACCCAGATACCTAGGAGGCCGTTAGTACAGAAGACATCAGCAACGTATCTCCCCTGATGGGGCTGGGACAGGTAGGTCACCGCTTATTGCGGCGAGGGCTTGCCTGCCACCGAATTTTTATCTGCTGTAGGCCGCCATTGCACCCGCCACCGTTTCGGTGGTGGACGACGGCTGTTGTTGCGGCGCGCGTCTTTCTTTCCCTCTGACTTTTTCTTTCTATTTTATTTTCTGTCTGCACGAGGCAGAGGAGGTGGCTCAGCTACAGAGCCAGTAGCACGCCCGTGCATTTTCTTTTCCTTCTTCCTACAGCCACAACAACGGCGTTAATAATAAATAATTGGTTCACAGGAAAGGAAAGGCGCAGTAACTGTCACACTTGTTTCTGTGGACACCTGAACCACGCCGTACGGGAAGGGAGGAAGGAGGGAGCGAAAGTGGAAATAGAGAAAAAGGGGCCGTAGTGGAGGGCTTTAACGTGCGCTCGAAATTCATCAGCGGCGTTTGAAATTGATTTACAGGATATAAAAGGCACAGTATCTGTCGCAATTGTTGTGGCTGTAGGAAGAAGGAAAAGAAAATGCACGGGCCTGCTACTGGCTCTGTAGCTGGGCCACCTCCGCTGCCTCGTGCAGACAAAAGAAAAAATACAGAAGGAAGAAAAGGAAGAGAGAAAGAAAGACGCGCGCCGCAACAGCCGTCGTCCACCACCGAAGCGGTGGCAGGTGCAATGACGGCCTACAACAGATAAAAATTCGGTGGCAGGCTAGCCCCCACCGCAAGCGGCGGTGACCTACCTGCCCCAGCCCCATCAGGGGAGACTTCTGCAATTCGCAATTCGGACACATGTACCACGCCGTAAAGGAAGGGAAGAAGGTGGTAGTGAAAGAATAGAGACAAATAGAGGTGCCATGGTAGAGGGCTACGATCCACCGCGCTATAATGGCTTTCGCCTTATCGCACTTTAGTGGCCCAAAGTGGCCTCTAGAAATTTTTTCTCTACCGTATCAGACATTCTCCGCATGTCTGAATTTTCCTGAACCATATGCTAACTTAGAACATTGCACTTTTTCCGGACCCGGTGCAATCCAATACCCTCATTTCCCACACCTTTCTCCTCCAACTTGGCGGTCTTGGCTAGCCTCGAACAAGCTGACGGACCTGTTGACCTTGAGGACACTGGCTCAGGATGTTCTCGACTCTTGATACTTTATTTGATTATAAAGGTTTTCCTTGTGCTCCTCCCCCACCTATGAAATGGTGTGTAAAACAACAGATAGTATAGTTCTGAGCTTTGTAATTGACATTTCTTTACGATGGACAAGGCGTGTGGATATGTTTTCTTTAATTAAATATTCCTCGCTTTGCAAAGAGTAGTCATTTTTTCTAAGAATACAATTCCTCTCCTGCTTGCTTCTTTACCACAGCTTCAAATACACTATGGCACTCCTTTATGTGGCATCGGTATTCGTTCCTCTGCGTGTAAAGTACGAGGCAAAAACAAGAAAAAAAAAAACTTACGGAGCTTTGTGAATGATTTGCATTCTGGTAACGGCGCCTTCCCTTAACGCGATGACGTATGTACATATATATACTCACTACAGCGGCGCACTGTTCTTCGGCACTTCTTTGCAGCCGCTGCTTCATGAACTCTACGTCCATGGATAACACGTTCTTTACAAATTTCGTTGTCATATCAACCATGGGCCTGCACGTCGCCCTGGAGGCGGTGGGGGCATTGCCCTCGTTGTCATCCACGGGACCAGCAGCAGCGGACTGGCGCGAGCCCAAGCGAGCTTGGAAATATTACCGGATGTCCAACGCGGAATTCTTCTACCTGCGCTACGCCTATTGCCGGTGTGATACTAGTGAGAATATGCGGATTTGGACGAACACGGCCCTAAAGATGGTTCCAGATTTTGCATCCACCTTTGGGTGCCGTGCCAAGAAAGGCGTTTCCAAAAGTCTGGAGTGTATGAACATTACGGAGGAGCGGAAGGCCGATTGATATGCCAGCAACAGCCGAATCTGAGCAAAATGTCTTAGACTGCAATGTTGTTGTGCAATTTAGCAATTGTCAGGCCATATGACAATGTATTCTGTTTATTTCTGGAAAACACAGTGGCAGTGCTGACTTATTGCCTTTCTCGTGCGTATTTTGTTTTTTTGTTTTTTTTTTTTGGAAATGCGGACGAAATTATTTCAATATAAACTATTTTTTTTTATAATGGGCTCTAAGCTAATGCGATTAACATGGAGACTGCGTGAACGTGGCAGTATATGAGGCTTCATCAGGACTATGCAATCCCTTTAACCGGTTTATTTAAAGTTTTCAGTCCCGACATGCGAGTACACGCCTCAAGGTCACTTCCTTGTCAGAGGAAACATATGAGTCTAATAGTGAGACCTGAAAATTTTGCTCTTTATGCCAAATAGACATGTTAAGATCTTGACGAACTGTATGATCCGTTGTTCTTTAGTCACGGAAAAAAAATCTAAGTCATCTCTATCGCTCTATCAATTTTGTTCTGCGCGGTTACTGAAATGCACATTGCTATTTGGGCTTTGGTGTCAAATATCTGCTCGTGGTGACATCCCGCATGAAGGCCGTGCAACCTCTTGCGATATGATTTTCTTGCACTCATTGTATTACTAGACTGCAAAATAGGCAGCGATAACAGTGCTTAGCTTGAAGTCCAAACCTGTTTGAAACGTTTCATCTTACGATATGAATGAAGTTAGTTTTGTGCACATCATTGCTTTTTCAGAGATGCATATTGATCTATTATTGATTTTATACGATATTTCTAGACAATAGCTTTCGCAGCGTTCGCGATTTGCGCCGTGTAGTGCTGATGTTTCTTGTTTCCGGTGTTTTTTTTTTTTTTTTTTTTTTTATAGTGGGGGAATGCACAATGTAAGGTTGAGATAGCAGGCGGAAAGGATGTTTGAAAAATTATTTTTCAGAAGACGTGTAATTAAGGAACAGATGAGATCATGTACTGTCAAGTTGACCTCAACAAGAACCTGCGCATTGTTCTAAAATATTATTTTTATAATGTGTTGGCAGCTTGACGTCCTGAAATGCTGCAAAAAACTATCTGTGAAACGAAAATTTTGTTTCTTTTTTGAACAGGGTCGTAATTGGTTTTTGACTAACTAATAAAAGTACTGAAAACGATTACACTGGTGAGCATTACGTTTTCACCACCATAGCTTTAAAGCCATGCCTGATAAATATACGTACGTAAGCTCTTACTCAACGAATCAGACGTTTCTCTCATTAAAGTACCTTCTATCAAGTGTGTAAGGTGCAGAAGAAACCTGCGTCACATAAAACTGCAGCATTAAGGCACTAATCACATAGGGTGGCACGTCGCCCTGTGGGCTGAGGGCCGCCAAAGCACTCTTGCTAACTGCTGCTCGTCGTGTCGCTCAGGTTATGGGTTTGTAAACGTTTTCTCCCGTCACCCGGAAGTAGCTCGCCAGGCAGTCAATCGCGAAAGGTTTTCGGGTAACTTCCGACTGGTTTTTCGCGATTGAAATTTGTTTTTCTAGCCCGGTTTGAGCGAAGAACCTGAAGACGCTCCCTTTTTCTCATCCATGCGTACCTGAGCGCATGAGATAGTTCGGTGAAAGAACTGGTAGGGTAATAAAGCTCAAGAAAGGTTATTTGGGATTATATAACGTAATTATTGAAAGGAGTGGGAGGAAGTCGCTTCTTGCAAGTCTGAATTACAGTTTAGTTTGTTTACTACCACGCGGTCTGCGTTCAAAACACGATGCACTACCCAATAATTTTCATCAGTGGTTTATCGTACTTCACGCTGTTTAGTGTTAGAAGCATCATAATCGCGTAACTACTTTCTTTGGCCGAACGACGAAGCGGCGGTAACAGAGAAACACTGAAAGTGCACCACTAGCGGCAACTACAGGCGATGGCGTCGCTCGGAGCATCGCCAATAAATTTCGCCTCATGCAGTTACCGGTTTAAGGCCCTGTTTTCCAAATAATCTGATGACGGCGTTGGGAGCGGAAAATCCCTTGAGTGGCAGTAGATGGCTGGTGACATTCATGGGTACGAAGTGCTGTGGACATGCACTGGTATTACATGACAGAGTTGGGAGCAGCTGACAATTCGAATAGCTTCTGTGCGATGGAGAGGAACCTGGGTAGCCTATAGGATGCCGAGTTAGTCACCCACCTTGCAGGCCACGCAGACACGTTCGTACAGCTTGGTAATTCGGGGTTTTATATCTATATCTGGGGGTCTTACAGGCTACCGGGCTACTTCTGACTGTATGACAGCGTGTATCGTTTAGATAAGAGAGGAAATATTCAGTAATTAACTGAATATCAATGTACATCTTCGTGAATGAGTATCCGCAAGCAGAGCCTGTCAACGGGCTAACAGGATCCGGCCAACAGGGCCCAACAGGAGTCAACGTCGCCTCTAAGGATCTCGTACATGTGTATTTGTGAATAATGTTTGTTGATTTCAGCTCTGCATATCCCCTATTGTGTACTTTTCTTTCTTTAGTAAATGTTACATATAACTGACGTATATGTGCTCAATAAATATTTTAAGACTCCGTCTTTTATTATTGTGTATCAAGTCATTTGGTGCAGTGAAGAGAGATAGTGGGTAAGGGCCGGGTGGGGCTTTACTAAAAAACAAAAAAAGAAACAAAAACAAAAAAGAAAGTAACTAAATGTAGGTGCAAGCCGCAGTATAACTGCCCTTAATTCCTAGGTTATCTTATGTGCAGCCGTAAAAAATAAAACGATAGGGTAGATAGCATAACATGAACGATGCATAGTAAAGTTATGAAACTAACAGCGCAAATCATGCAACCAAAAGACATAAGAGAACACAACATGACACGCGTTGTGTCACGTTCTGTTCTCTTGTGTCCTGTGGTTGTATGCCTTGCGCTGAAGCGTTTGGGCAAGAGGCCTCTGTCAGGAGAACTGCGCGCTTGGCAGGACAATGGGAAGGGTGTCCAGGCAGTTCGTACGCTTTGCCATTTTTTGTGCTCCAGCGGACTTGATTCGCACTTGCAAAGCAAGGTACTGTGCCTGTATGTATTTCATATGCCTTCTCCCACATCTCCCCTTGCCCTTCCCCAGTGCAGAGTGGCAGGCCAGATTTGAATCATTCCGGCCAACCTCTCTACCTTTCCTTTCAATAAATCCATTTATTAATTTTGCGCTGTTACTTTTCCTAAATTCAAGATGCACCTGCACAGTAAAAAAAAAAAAATAGTAAAGACAAATGTGTTTGCAAATATACGCCGTAATCACGCGTACACTGCATCTACACCATGGCTATAATGTGAGAACTGGTCCTGCGCATGTCTTTCAGAATACCGTGCAGTGTGCGAGAGTAACAAAAAAATCAGATGAATTGAATGCTGCATCCATATTTAAAACGTTTAGGTAGCAAATTCGTAAACAACAGCGATGTCCAAATGCAATCTTTTTTAGTAATCTAAACCACTATTCATGTGCAGAAAAAGGCTGACGAAAGCGCACAGTTATAAGCGACCAAATGATAGGTCAGCCGTGTGCGACCAGTAGCCGGCAGCTCACCGCGTCCCGACTACGTACAATGCCACTGTTACATGCATTACGGAGGTGACTCCTCCGCGGGCACGAGACGGAAGACTAGCAAGTTTTTTACACGGACCATACTATAACACCTCTCACACTCGGAACAGAAAACCACGTGCCGTCGAATATCACAGGTAGGGTTCGCATGCGGCACGAAGAAAGAAGAAGAAGAACATGGCGCCTCCAAGGCCGGCAGTCGATGCAGCGTGGCCTCCTTTTCCTGGAACCCCTGCGAGTTCCCCTACACCACGAAGAGTGCAAGAAACCAGAAAGCCCGCTGCTCTCATTTCCGTCGGCATGCTGTTTGTGACTGCGGTTACCTTCGCGCTTGCTTGGATGGTCTTCAGCTTCCCTCCCACGCTTGGCAAAAAGAACACCACGGAGGAAGACTTCTGCTGTCCCGAAGAAGCCGCCCTGCTGTTCTCCGTCATAGAGAAGAGCATTCTGCCTTGCAAGGACTTTTTCGCGCACGTCTGCAAGAACGCAATCAGCGAAGGCATCGTCAAACGAACCGTCGCCCAGGACATCTTGGTGAGCTACCTTATTATGCTTAGAATGTTAGTTCGCGGCTGCTTAAAGAGCAGAAAGCATAATACCAAAAACACCAGGAATACGTTTTGTTTTTGTTTAGGGCTGAACAGCACAAACTAGACGGAACCCACTAGATCACTGCAGGATACAGCGCGCTCGATGTGTTTTCTGTTCGTCTAGTTAGCACTGCTCTTCACCTTGAACCCCTGTGGACAATTGCCGCTTGCAAGAGAGGCATGAGAAAATGCTGCTTGGTGTGAACCGGAAACTTCAATACGTCGCCTTGAGCCAAGATCAGTGAGGCCTCACGTTTACCTTCAGTGAGCCAGAGGACAAAGTGTGGCTATAAGCAAAGACCATGCATGCACCACGCACATGATTTCGCACCATACTTTACGGCGTGGCATCATGCACGACGCGTATATACTCCCTCGAAAAAGATCACACACACACACACACACACTAAAAAAAAAAAAAAAAAGGAACTGCCCCCCCTGGAATAGAAACTCTACCTCTCCGATCCTCAAGCTGTGCGAACACAACGCTACTCCCCACAAGGCTCGTAATAAACAGATTGTAATGGCAGTGACGATGCAGCTATTAGTCATAGTAATATCGATGACAATAAAGGAGCATCTAGTTGATAATGATGATAGTAGCGCTAGTGATTATGATGATGATGAGTAAAAAAGTAATCAAGCTTAACGAAGCTTTTGTATACAGGGTGTCCAAGCTAACTTTGACCAAGGCTTGAAAATGAAACACTTGTTCCAGAGAAACCACTTTTATAGAACAGCACGCCATCCGGCGCACCACAGAGATGTTTTTTATTTTGGAATTATTAGTTAGTAATTAAAATAGTTTTTCTAATTTACAAAACTATTGCCTTCAGACAGCAAACCGATTTGCAAAGTTAGAGAGCACCTTGCATAACCCCCATTCTATTTATTACCGATAAATAAAGCTTCACGTGTGTCGCTTTTCTGAGCTCTAAAGAAAGCCCGCGAAATACAAAAATATTTCAGTAGAGTTAGTTGTTGGGCTAGCTGGTATTCTAGATTTAAGGACATAGTTTTCACGGCACGGTATGCGCCTGCGCGTCTGGTTGTATATAACTCTTGTTTGCATCGAAAAATAAACAGTTGTGAGTCAGCGCTGTGTTCGTCCCTATAGTCTTCCTTCTTCTTTCCTTTGGCCGCGTGCCTTTGCGCTGAAAACTATGTCCTTAAAACAAAAAAATATCACGCGACTGTTGCATTCGTGAGCCAGGATTGTAATGCTCTCAACCTGGGTTTCAGTGAATGGAAGCAGCTGTTCTCTTGTCTCCACGACCCCGTTGCCTGAGGTGTTAAACTGAGGTGCCTGAGGAGTTAACTGAGGTGCTAAAAACAAATACAATCCGAGCCCCTATAAAACCATCCGAGTGTTGTGACGAGTCGAGGTGCATAGTCTGCATGCTTTCTCTTTTCTTCTCAAAGCCAGTAAACAACGACCAATAAAGAAACATTTACTTATTCGCTTCTATAAGAAATGCAAATTTAAAAGCCCTTGATTGTCTTGAAAACATCTAGCTGAAAATGTTTGCGCTGAAGTATCATTGACATAAAGAATGCATCTTTTACAGACCTAAAATGAAAACCGTAGAATACAAAAGATTTCACGTAACAGGACTTGCCGCTTCAGAGTTCTTAGACGGGCCTCAGGGAATAACCTTCGCTTTTCTCTCCACCTCTTATAAGGTATATATGCAGGCTTAAGTAAACGGAGAGTGCTTTTCCGTTCGGAATAAAATCACGCCTCTTTCACTGGAGATAAGAAAACAAGGTTTGTCGAACTGAAACGGCATTGGCATCTACTATCGGTTCGGTTCGCGCGTACCACAACTACCAGTTTCAGTTATGTAACGAGTGAAAAACGGTAGAATGAAAAAAGCATGCTCCCTCTACTGTTGTCCTCACCGGTACATGTTTTCGAGGGCTGTTGTCGCGGGGTTTTGAACGAAGACTTTCAGCGACTGTAACAAGTAGTCTTTTTGAGATAGCAAAGCGCTTTCTACGGCTTCGCATTTCCTGTGTTGGTTTGTAGACGCCTACAAACGTTGTGTAGACGCTGTGCACAACGTGCGGGAGACAAGGACAAGGAAAAACCATCTGGTAAAGTGCATGTCTCTGCTAGATGGTAACACTTAGAGAACCTAAAGCGTGGAAGGCATGGACAAATGAAGACGATGGTAAAGTGAAAGCCCGGGCTAGTTGGTAATACCCAGAGAACACAGAATACGGAACACAAGAAAAAGGGGGGACACGGACGGATGAAAGGCGTGGCTAGCGATATCTGCGACGTCTGAATTTTGCTTTCTCCCAAATGTAGCCAACACGTTTCTCGCCCTGTGCATTTCTGAAAAATCAACAAATTATGTTGGTTGGTATTATTCACAGTGTACAACTGCTAGATGAGCCCTTTCTGTTTGATGACGTTAGGTTTACTTGACTGGACTATACTTATTGAGTTCAAGAACGAAACAGAAACGCACCAGACTTGGCCACCCGACAATCACCAAGCCTTAAAGGCTTTAGTTCGCTATTACATATCAGGTTACTTTAAATCTTTGACAGCCCTTAGCGGGGTTGCCCGGTTTGTTTGTCGCGCCCGTATTTTGATACTATGAACACTTATTAAAAGAACATTATGTTCAAGGACACTTTTTCAAGAATATATACTCAAAAAGGTATTTGGATTATTTTCAAGAAGTGGAGAAGTTGCTTATTGGAAACTGAAGCACATCAGAAGCGCAATTATGGATGTTAGGCACGTGTTCATTTAATGGGCCCATGAAAACCTTTTTAGTAAAACTAGAAAACAAGTACGAACGATAGGAATCCCATCACTCCTCTCAGCCACATAAATTTTTCTTAACTGGCTTTAGTAGCACCGACGATATCGGCACTGGGCACGCCCAGCAATCCCAGATGACGACTTCTCGAGGAACGGAGCGTGCGAAACGTTGCTTAAATCGGAGGCGAGTGGTCCCCATGAACATTTTTTAAAGATTAAAATTAGGCTGCACACAAACATATAAATGACCTGAATACTTGCAAAAACCGCCTCTATGGATTTCTCGCGTTTAATTGTTACCGGAAGTACCAGTTGCAGGGTCCCTTTATATATCTTCATATCTCATTGAGAATAGGAATTTTTTTAATCCTGTCTTTCTGTCGGTATTCTCTCTGACTTAGGAGGACATCAAGAGGAAAATCACCACGGGGGTGGAATTGTTCAGTTCACCATCTGCTGCCGCTCTTTACCGCTTCTACACATCATGCCTGAGGGAGGTGTGGCAAGAAGAACTGCGATACACGGATGTCACTACTGCAATTCTTGAAATCGGAAATGCCAAATATCCCATGACATCCGCTGACCAGCTTCACTTCGCGCTTAATGTGCACTACCGTTACAATCTTGTCTTCTTTTTTTCGGTCAGCTACGGTGCTGGGGAAGGAATAAGATTCGCAAGGAACTCCGTAAGCATAGCCGGTGACATGTATTGCGGAAACTTGTGCCTACATACTACTCTCGCGGTGGTCAATACTCACTTCGACACCAACTACACGCTTGAGGAGATTGCAGAGTGGGAGCGCCATCTTCCTGGCCCATCTAAGAGGACAACCGTCGATAATATAACGCTACAAGAGCTTCAGGATGCACTCAATGGCCTCGATACTAGTCTCTTGAAAGCCATCTTGCAAGAGTTTTCCATCTACCTGGAAGAAGGGACACCCATTTTTGCACGAGACAAACAGACCATCCTTCAAGAAATTCGACTCTTGTGGAACACCTCGAGCCGACCGCTCTCCTTGTTTCATATGATGATGGCCGTTGCGCTTGCAGCCCTTCCACGAATACAGTTCTACCCAGTGCTGAAATCTCCCGGATATGAAAGCTCATTGGTCTGCGGGTATCACGGATATAATCTCGAAGAACTGTGGCGCCGAACAATTATCAAGGCTCTCATAAATAAAAAGAAAACAATCGACGTCACAAATATTTTCAAAGCAACGAAACATGCATTCACCACTTATTATCCACTTCGCAAAATTATGGGAGCCGGAAACGACACAGAGAAATTCGAGGCTTTTATCAGAAACATGTCCATCCTGTTGCCCACAGACCTCGTTCTTTGGGGCTTCCCCGCACCTAGCCTTTCAACACAAGGCTTCATACGCAGCTTCTTTCGACTGTTGAGCTTTCAGTTTGAAACAAAAACAACAATGTCTCGGCGCGGCATGTTGTACGTTAGCGAAAATCTCCTAGGGAGACAAAACAATGTAATCCGGTTTGTGAACGAGACTGCTCTTTACGTGCCGGCAATTATGTTCAGCTTGCTCAGCTCAAACACCACCGACGCGATGCTTGCCGACACCCCCGTGATAGGCACCAACATGGCCTCCATCATGTGGGAAAAAATTGCCAAAGAGAGCATCTGGTCTCCGCGGACAAAGCAGGCCATCTCGGAGTTCAGGTGAACGTTATGCTTGATGAGCAGCTTTTTCTTTCAAGCGTTGTGTATGTATGCAAAAATTAAGCATTTTGAATATTAGTTATTACTCCGGCCCCAAAAACTCCGACATAATTGCGGTCTCTACCTTGGCGGAGAGATACCTGTCTCTTTCGATGACATAAGTGCGTACTCATTCACGTGACTTTATAAGAGACAGCGTAGCTATTTTCCGAAGTCTTCTATAGTGAGTCTAGTTACCGTGGCTGTTAAGTATGGGTGTCCGGAAACTCTCCTCTTTTAAAAGTCTGTCTGGACCTTTGGAAGCTGGCTAGTTCTTGCGAAACAGGTTATATGAAGTATTCATAAATGTACTTTTCTTCCCGCTGCCTACTAATTGAAACCTTGAAGAAGATTAAAGATTATGTGATACTGATTGCTTGGTAGTTCATTGCTTAGTCCATTGAGTCCATTGCCTTGGTAGTCTATTGCTTACATTGCTTACACTTCATAATAATTTTCAGTTTCGCATTCGTCTATGGAAGGCTATTATAATAAACTGTGTCAAATGGTTCCGATGCACTGTACAACGTCTATTGGCACAACTTTTGTATGTATACCATAGGATCTGTGTAAGCTAGAAGACGTTCTGCTGGTGCCGTTAGTGTCATCGGAGTAATATACATCCTGCCACGGCAGCCTGTAAAATGCAAAATAAAGATAGCAGTTCAGAGCATTACTATTCATCATTATTTGGCCTCGTGTCATGTGAAGGAATATATTTCTAGCTTTGCAAAGGGGAATTTTCAAATTTACTACCCCGCTGTGCTGGTGCAATGGTTAGAGCGCCATACTGTATCGCCCGAGAAAGCGGGATCGAATCCCGGCCGCGGCAGCCGCTTTTTGATAGGGGCGAGAACCCAGGCGACCGTGGGCTCTGCGATGTCTGTGCGCGTTAAAGAACCCAAGCTGGTCGAAATTTACGGAGCCCTCCAGAACGACGTCTCTCATAGACTGAGTCGCTAAAACCAATTAAAATATCTTGTCCGCTAACTTTCCCCTCAGGAGCAGTGATATAGGCACGCTCTAGTATCCCTTTAGAGGAAATCGGTATTGGTTCATTTCCACATAAAGCACTAAGACATATCCAGAAAAACAATATAAGGTCGAACCGTGAGCGATTTGCACACTTTCGGTAATTTATTTTCAGAGCGAGATCTCTATAACGCCAGGTTTTGCCAAGGTCATCGGGAGCCTAGAACTTTCTATTTGGTTTTAAGTAGGCCGCTAACTCTGCTTTGACCAACTGCTCCAACGACCTTTGACCCTTAATGTGATATCATGCTCCGGACTCTCATTATTTATCTAATTTTAGAAGAGTTAAACATTTATTTTTTTTTCTAACACGGCGATGTGTATACTCACACCTGCTCCGCACTGTTGCTCGGCACTTTCCTGCAGATCCTGTATCGCGAGCACTCAGTCTAAGTCGAACGCATCCCAAATTCCTGCTGTCACCATGGGCCTGCATATTGCTCTGGAGGCTATGGAGGCGTTGCCATTTTCGTCATCAACGGGCCCAAAGGCAGCAGACTGGCACGAGCCTAAGGCAGCCTGGAGCTTGAACCAGATGTCCAACGCAGAGTTTTTCTACATGCGCTACGCCTATTCCAGGTGTAAGGCCGATCAAAGTACCCGGATTCTCCTGAACGCGCCTTTGAAGATGGTCCCGGATTTCCTTTCCACATTTGGGTGCCGTGCCAACAAAAATGTCCCCACTATCTTTGGCTGCCTGAATGTCACGATGAAGCCAACGACCTCGTGATGTGCTACGAATTATCGACAGCCTTATTTTCGCGAAAAGTTTTGACGCGTACCCACTTGGGCTTATTCAATGACATTTTCTTAATGGTTCATAGTTTTTTTTTTTTGTAGAAAGTAACGCCACATGGCTGACTGTTTTTATTTTTCCTGATACGCTAATTCGCAAATGGCAACGTAATTAATTGAACAAAACTTATCTTTACTATGCGCTATTATGTGACTCACGTTTACAATACAATTGAGTGGAATCGTATACGATGCTGCATTCTCATGAGTTGCGTGATAGAAGCCTTTCAGTCAGTATTGTGGCGCTCTCCATCGGGCAATATGAGTACTTGCCAGAGGCTCACTTTCTCGCTCAAGGAACTATGTGTTCAATGTAATGAAATGTAATATTCCTAATGCCTACGAGTTACCCCTCTCCGTGATAACGCCTTGCTCAAATATACTCTGCCTTCGACTGTGATGAGGTGAAAACTTCTGCATATAAGGCATCATGCTGTCGATTGCATTTTGAACAGTGCGATCATGCATGTACAGTCTTTGTCAAAAGTTCATAGCCCAGGGGGTTTACTTTTGAGCCATTTCGAGCGGTTCGTAATGTATTCTCAAAGTTCCAACTTTACTGGACGTAGGGAGAATTTCTGTCCTACCGTCAGCAATGTGAACGACATCCACGAATACTAAAGAGGCGCTACTGGACGGATTACAAACAGACCTCTTGGGCTCTAATCTTTTGACAAAGGATGTACATGTTAGTAATTAGTAGTAAATGTTTGCTGACGTCTCGCATTAATGTTTTTGATTCACGTTGAACTTCATTTCCGTAGAGTTGTTTTCTGTTCATACTTAACCAGCCAAAAGACGAGACACAGAATCAAAGAGGGGACAGGACAAGGCTGGACTATCAACTGAATGTTTATGATCGGAAGAAAACAACGAAGACTCCTTCCGAAAAGCTCGCGCACAACCCAACCGGTGGAATGCAAGACATTGGGAAGAAGATGAAGACGAAAATACAAAGCCAATTCAAAGTCAAGGCCTAACTAACGACTTTTCTAAAAGGTCAAATTCTTTACAATGAAGGCTAACCGACGCCTTAGCCACACACTTGTCCTCGGCTTTAGCAATGTAAAATGCCTCAGCCAACTCCCTGCAGAGTCGATTACCATTGCTGTAAACTACACCCGTATTATTGAAGTCAGGCGCACAAAGGGACGGGTCATGCTTCGACTTACACTCTCGGGATTGCACATGTAGCGCAAGATTGGAACTCGCCTTCCCTCCCAGAGAATTAGAGTGTTCCGTCAGGCGCACATTTAGACATCTGCCTGTCTGCCCGTAGTAGCACCGGCCACAATTCAACGGAATGCAGTAGACCACATTCTTTCTGCAGGCAGATGTCTAAATGTGCGCCTGATGGAACACTCTAATTCTCTGGGAGGGAAGGCGAGTTCCAATCTTGCGCTACATGTGCAATCCCGAGAGTGTAAGTCGAAGCATGACCCGTCCCTTTGTGCGCCTGACTTCAATAATACGGGTGTAGTTTACAGCAATGGTAATCAACTCTGCAGGGAGTTGGTTGAGGCATTTTACATTGCTAAAGCCGAGGACAAGTGTGTGGCTAAGGCGTCGGTTAGCCTTCATTGTAAAGAATTTGACCTTTTAGAAAAGTCGTTAGTTAGGCCTTGACTTTGAATTGGCTTTGTATTTTCGTCTTCATCTTCTTCCCAATGTCTTGCATTCCACCGGTTGGGTTGTGCGCGAGCTTTTCGGAAGGAGTCTTCGTTGTTTTCTTCCGATCATAAACATTCAGTTGATAGTCCAGCCTTGTCCTGTCCCCTCTTTGATTCTGTGTCTCGTCTTTTGGCTGGTTAAGTATGAACCCATACCAGCGTGCCCAGTCATCAACCTAGTTGTTTTCTGATCTGGCACAGTCTATCGGCCAATGATATTTTTATCATGGCATACCTAGTTACGTACAAACCATGCTTTTACAAGGGTGCGCTATTGGATTGCCATTGATAATATTACAGCTTTGATTGCCTGTCATTTTGAAAAACGAAACCAAGTGCCTATAATAGTTGGAACTATTTGTTATCGCTGCTGTTTATTTTGAGGGATCTTCTTTCCCGCACAATATATAAAGAGCGTTCCGAAACTCCCATAAATAAATCGTCATCAGCAGTCATTTGAAGACCTTTCACTTCCTATCCGAGTGTTCTCTCCATAACTATTGCCTCTCCTCCTATTTCTGAATTGAAATTTCAGTGTTTTGCGAAGCGAAATCTTTTTCATTTTATAACCTCCGGCAATTCCACTTTAGTTTAAAATATACGCACGATTCTAGCAACTTCTAGATCCGCATATTCAATTCGACTGCCAAAAAGGTTCGGGTACTTTATTTTATTTTGAAACATTTCAACTTTTGAGAACTGATAATACATACTCATCGATTTCACCTCTGCAGAGTACAGCATGTATGCCCCTGATGTGCAAGTTTAATTTGACGCCGAGCCGCGGCACAACGGGGGCCGAGACGTCTGAGGTCGTAAGCGGAAGGCGCAGGGTTTGACTCTCGCGCCCCTGGTTTGCAATCGGTTTCCAATATCTACAGGTTTTTTCCTGGCCTTGTGTTCAGCATTAGCAGGGTAAGATTCCTGTGGAATGATCATTTCGCCACACCTTGCAGTACTATTCACAGCTTGCTTAGACGAAGTATTCAGAGACTTGGAATGGGAGCAGTTAGGGATAAGGGTAGATGGAGAATACCTCAGTAATCTGGGATTTGCTGATGACATTGCCTTGCTAAGCAACTCGGGAGATGAACTGCAAATAATGATTGATGACCTAGACAGGAAAAGTAGAAAGGTAAGCTTGAAAATCAATATGCAGAAGACTAAGGTAATGTTCAACAGCCTCGGGAAGGAACAGCAGTTTACATTAGGTAGCGAAGTACTGGAAATAGTAGGCCAATATGTCTGCTTAGGACAGGTAGCAACCGTAGATCCGGACCATGAAAAGGAAATAACAAGAAGAATAAGATTGGGATGGAGGGCATTTGGCAAGCACTCGCAGATTATGTCTAGCAGCTTACCGGTATCGCTAAAGAGGAAAGTATATAACAGTTGCATCTTACCTGTACTCACCTATGGCGCTGAAACGTGGAAGCTAACCAAGAGAGTTCTACTTAAGTTGAGGACAACCCATAGGGCTATGGAACAAAAAATGGTAGGGGTAACATTAAGAGATAGGAAGCGTGCAGAGTGGGTCAGAGAAATAACTCAAGTTACCGACATTCTAGTGGAAATTAAGAAGAAGAAATGGACATGGCCAGGACATGTAGTGCGAAGAGAGGATAACCGATGGTCGCTTAGGGTAACAAACTGGATTCCAAGGGAATGAAAGCGTAGCAGGGGGCGGCAGAAAGTTAGGTGGGCGGATGAGATTAAGAAGTTTGCAGGGGTCAAGTGGATGCAGCTAGCACAGAACCGGGTTAAGTGGAGAAATATGGGAGAGGCGTTCGCCCTGCAGTGGGTATAGTCAGGCTGATGATGATGATGATGATAATAATAATAATAATAATAATAATAATAATAATAATAATAATAATAATAATAATAATAATAATAATAATAATAATAATAATAATAATCAATCAATCTTTATTTAATGTGCGCAGGAACAACCATGTGGTCTTTGTGCTGCAGCACAAAAAAAAAAAAATGAAAAAGCACAAACATGTTTACACACACAGAGAGAACACAAAAAAAAGAAATAAATAATACATGAAATGAAACTGAGACGAAAAGTATCACTGAAATTAAGCAAACAATGAGTATCATCACTTATATACACAGTGAGAGAATTTTTTAGCACACCAGGAAATAAAGAAAAAAAAAAAAAAAAGAACGGTAGGTAGAAGAGAAAAAAAAAACAGATGACTGACATTGATTATAGTAATATAGAAATATACATAAAATAAACAACCATTCCAGGCGCAACAAGTGCATGGTACTTAAAACACAGGCTAGAAATACAGAATAATACAATAAAGAAGTAAAATTGAACAAGGGACAGTAAGATTCGAATATAAAGTTTAAAGTTGAAATATAAGCAAGAAACGGATAAAAAGTAGTTCAAGATACAGACAGCATTGAACAGGAGAAAAAGCAAAAAGTGAAGTAAATACAATTTAAGGCTAGAAAGTGGGAGTTATATGTGATAAAGTACTATTTAGAATACAACGCTACGAACATCCAATGTAAATGAACAGAGCGAGTTTTGGAAGATGTCAAATAATAATAATAATAATAATAATGATGATGATAATAATAATATTGATGATGATGATGATGATGATGATGGTGGTGGTGGTGGTGGTGGTGGTGGTGGTGGTGGTGGTGGTGGTGGTGGTGGTGGTGGTGGTGGTGGTGATGATGATGATGATGACGTATAAACGAATAAATCATGTGTCATTGCGTTCTTTCGGCCCAGATAGCTTTCACCCATTACCACTAGTCTCAATAAATGTACAGTCGGCCACATTTTTAAAAATATCACGCGAGCTCCGAATGCCCGGTGCAGCGGCACCGAGGCGAAGCAGAGCAGAAGTGAACACGCGCATGCGCGGTGGTTATGCTGTTTAAGTAGGGTCGTCTGCTTTGCTGTTCTGCTTCGTGCGAAGTAACCTCCGCGAAGAAAGATTTTTTTACTTCAGTTTGGAGCATGTTGTTCTACGTTTTATTTGCTTAATGTTTTTTTGCTGCAATTCGGACAAACTAGTAATGCTCTACGTACTACACTGGCGCCGATCATGCTTGTGGGCACCATTTTGAAGGCGATTTTTTTTTTAACTCAGTCGATACACCAATATCGAGGGTTCTCTAAAATTATTTACTTGCAATTAACCGACGGAGCTGGCTTTTTGGATACGCTAAGTTGTTTATCGGAATTGAGTGATCTTTCACACATCAGCCGCTGTGTATTCAGCGAATAAAAAACGAAGGGATCGCAGCTTTTTGCGGCTCGATACATAACAGCAGGTTATGGCCAGCGGTGCCTTCCCACTAATCTGAACGACCTAACAAGCGCCGCTCATTCCAGCAGAAGGAATTGTGGTAGCGCCCTTGCTCTCGCATGCTTTCTCTTCTCCGCGGTCTTCTGGCGCAGCAACGCAGATGTGTCGACGCTCGCGCGATATATTTAAGAAAGCGGCAGACTGTGAATACTGCTTTGTCTAGAATGCCGCTCTCTTAGTTGCCGACATATTTAAGCTTTATTAATAAAGTGATTTTATTATGTAATTTTTCCCGTCACTTAGTTCAGTGCTGTTTTGATGCAGTAGCCGAATTAATGTCAACTATGGTTTCAATAGAGTTTCTCACATCTGGTTCTAGAAATACTGACTGCATCATCGTTGAGAGAAAGTGTAGACATTGAGTTCTTTTCATAACGCTGCAGTAAAGCAATGAAAATGGGGCTGAGATGTTTCTCTTGCAGTTTCTTTTTTTTCTTCTGCTTGATGCCATTTTCAAGGATGTTCTCGTTCTCAAGTCTTATGGCTCTGCTATCAGTATCTGTGGCAGCTGTACCGCCATATATGTGCGATGTTTGAATGAAGTTGCGAGGAATGGGAGTGGAAAACATTTCACGCTAACCATCAATCAAAGTCCGTAGACGCTTTTTTTGTTGTTGTTTAGTGGACACCAGTGGTAAAGTTCACGCAGACGATGGAACATACCAGTGTTGCCCATAGTCGCAAGCCAACATATTGTTAAGGTTCATTTACAGAGTGGTTCTTGAAATTATATATTATATAAATTTATTATATGAATTTATTATTATATGAAATATTATATGAATTTTTTCCTGGTTCGATCTAAGATGCGCAGACACTGCATTCTGAAAAACCACAGAGAAAACAAAAGTAATGTCATAAAGCATGTCCCACATGAGAGAAAAGTTGTTTCCTTGAAATGCAGAACACAAGTCATAACTCTTTTTAATCACAAACATTTTATCAGATGATATTATGGCGGCAACCATTTCAGCAATCTGTACTCATTTCAAATTGTATGTATTTATAGGTAGTCAACTGCTTTCACTCCCAGTGTCAAGAAAGGTGTGACAACACACGTCGCCCGCCTCGTCGATTCGAAAAGTTTCAATATATGCTTTCTTTTTGCACTCCCGCGTACATCACAGTCGTTTTGTAATAAACCGGGAAACAAAGTATGTATCGAGTAAAAGTTAGCTGGAGACCAGCAGGTGTCCCTTGTTTCTTGTTTTAAATGTAGTGTATACATTTTTAAACCGATAAAAAAATTATTGCAGCTTGTGTCTTCGCTATGTCCATTTCCGATATAATGATGAAGCTACCATCTAGGCATTCAAATCATCCCTATCATCTTAGACTCTGCAGACCATCTTCACTCCAGTTTCTACCCGCGTGTCGCCAGCAACGCGGACTGTGTGAACGTTGCGCAGAAGGCATGTGCTACCTTGCTATTTTCAATTTTGATAATTACAAAAACGTCCCGTGTCGTGCTTGTTCGGGCTATTTATTGATACTTTCTAACCATTTCACATTAAAAGCATTAAAAACATTAAAAAGACAAAGATCATGGCGTCTCGCCCTATCAGGTCCTGGAGCATCAAGGGACAAGAAGTAGAAGCTGTGACAGATTTTCTGTTCTTGGGCTCCAAGATTACCTCGGAAGGAGACTGCAGCCATGAAATTAGGAGACGCCTGCTTCTGGGAAAGAGAGCAGTGGTTAGCCTTGACCGCCTAGTAAAGAGCAGAGACATTAGTCTGCCAACCAAGATCCGTATAACTCGTGCTATGGTCTTTCCAGTTGTGATATATGGATGCGAGAGTTGGACTGTGAAAAAGGCTGACCGCCGAAGAATTGACGCGTTTGAATTGTGGTGCTGGCGAAGACTCTTGAGAGTTCCTTGGACTGCCAGAAGATCAAATCAGTCGATATTGTCGACCATAAACCCTGACTGCTCATTGGAGGGTCAAATTTTAAAGTTAAAGCTCAGCTACTTTGGTCATCTGATGAGAAGAGAGGAGTCGCTGGATAAAGATTTGATGTTGGGAAAGGTTGAGGGTCGCCGGAGAAGGGGCAGGCAGCAAACGCGTTGGTTAGATGGCATCCTCGAGGCACTGCAGATGAAGTTATGTGATGTTAGGAAGATAGTGAGAGACCGGAAAGCGTGGCGTGACATGGTCCATAGGGTCACGAAGAGTCGGACACGACTGAACGACTAAACTGAACTGAACCAATTCACAATTGATTTTGCCGTTTTCATGACACGTACAACCACAGCCGGTTCTTATGTTTCCTCCAACAATTTAGTCACACTTATACCTGCAATACTTGCCAAAATAGGCTTTACTGTGGGCTCTACGAAAGTCGGATTCACTCGAATTTTTCCATAGGTCTATGTTGTCTGAGGATGCGCTTCCAATCCAGAAGATGAATGTCTTCAACTGCGTTCTTGCTTATAATATTGTGTCCACGTTTTGTGAATAAAGAGGGAGAAGGCTTTCCCAATGAGTTGCGCAGAGGATTTCAGTAGTTGCTGATTATGCGTACAATTTCAGTTTCAACCACAAAAAGCTCGCTCCACCTTCCATGGTGCTTTTTTTTTTGTGTGTGTGAACATTTAGGGAAACCGTAAACCATTGTTAATGCATCCCATAAGTGTTTTATGGAGCCCTAACCTGCCCGTTGGTATAAATGCTTCATAACGCTCGTCCTTTTAATGCTCCGTCGCGAAAGTACTCTTCTGAATAAGATAGATTCAATTTTCCTCGAGAGCTCTCATCCTTAGTTCAAGAGCACTCACCGGTCATTGCCGATAATGTTGAGGTCAAATCCTTACAAAATATGCGTCACCTTTTTCGATATGGTGCTATCAAACTGATGGCAGCGGAGTGAAGTCGCGAATAATATGGCTTTCGATTTCTTGTGATGCTTTATTTAAGCATATTGGTTACCATTTCCAAACCTATGAGTGCTGGTCAAATGCCTGCTCTGTTGGTGCGTGTGTTGAACACGGCAATTCGCTACAAGATACGTAATAATCTAAATGTTCAATATGATCATATTTATATATATATATATATATATATGTATATATATACACTGTGTCGCCTCAATTCGTGTATATTGAGGAGTTGCTAATACTTTAAGACGCTGTACGTTACTTTGCCGGTAACAGTTCTTTTTTTTTCACTACAGCATTCAGTGAAGTTTTTTTGCTGGCCCTGCAAGCCATCCATATCTAACGTAACATAAAAATGTGAATCAGTGAATGTAATATTGTTTGTAAAGGTGTTCTTTTATTTACGTTGAATTTCATGTTCTCACTTTATGAGACAAGTAAAGAAGAAAATAGCTGCCACAATCTTTAGGGGCGTCCTCTTAATAGGCTTGAAGCCCATTTATATATCCCTAAGCCGGTTTGTATATTAGTGCATTTAATTTTAAGTATGGGATTTGATAGTGACTTCGCAAATAATTTTCGTCTGTTGTCAAGTGCTCATATCAAGCACGGTACTTTGCCTAACGTAAAGGATGGATGGATAGAAACCAATTTATTTATTAAAAACCGAAAGTCTTCCAGGGTGGTCCCCTACTAGTCCAGGAGTCCACGGGCTTTTGCTTCACATAGAGCTCGATCTACCAGCCATTTCTGACCAGCGGGTTGAGCTGTCCGCAAAGCAGCCTCCCAGGAAACGTAAAGGATATAAGCCCTGACCGGTCGGTAACAAGCAAACAGGAAGGAGGATAAAACATAGCTTCTTCGGGAACAGCGAGAAACGCACAACGCATATTTCTATTCTCATAGCTGAAGTAATCCCAGTCGGACGGAAATAATCGCGCAGTAATAGCGGAAAAAACAGACAGACGAAGGAGGCGTGGATGGCTCAGTGTACAGGACATTGATGAAAAGTGCCATCAGCTGCATGACATCAGCATCTCGGACGGCATAAACAAAAATGCGTCGGAAGCACATCAGCCCGTCTACCGGTGAACCTCATCGTCTATCTGCCTATTTGTTGCTACCTATTGGAAACTTCTCTGCACTCTTCCGAGAAAAAATAAGCTTTGCGAGCCAGTGCTGAAGACGATGAAGAAGTATTCCAGAGATGGCATCGCTCTCCTGACACCGTGACACGTTCACGACTATAGTTGCGCGTGATCATTTTCTTCTTCTCCGAGGAAGTGCTTCTTGAACGTAGAAACTGCACCACAATCACAATTCGTTGTCTTCTTCAAGCCAGTTACCAAGACAGAGTATTCAAGATTACTGCCGCATGTCTGTGAATCTGCTGAGACATGTAAGCATCGGGATGGGATGAAAACCGTCTTTGGAATGTCAAGTTTAAGGGAACATTTTGAATCCGCTGAACTGTTGCAAGTTCACCCGAACACATCAAAGGCGCAATGAGAGTTGTATTATTTGCTCTTTTCGCTACTAAGCAAAGCAGGCTATCTTTTACCTCCGTTCTTTGCACTTAGCGGTCTCAAAAATAGGCCATTTGACAACAGCCACTATCCTGGTTTATGTTGGCTCGCGTGAGTTCTGCACGCGAGTCTGCAGATCAAGATGGAGCCTCCCGTGTCGGTCGTTGATGCGGCGTCTCCCGCTGTCGGAGAAACGCCTGCTACTCCCACGCCGCGACGTGTGCAAGCATCCAAGAAGATGCAAGCGAGGCTGACTGCATCAGCCGTACTATGTGTGACTGGCTTCGTCGCCCTGCTTGTCTGGGTAGCTCTCCGGTATCCTCCCATACCAGACAAAAAGAACGTCGCAGAGGAGCGATTCTGCTGTCCCGAAGAAGCCGCTCACCTCTTCTCGGTCGTCGACAAGACCATTTCACCCTGCAAAGACTTCTTCGCGCATGTCTGCAAGAAGGCCCTCGACGAAGGAATCGTGAAACAAAGCGTCGGCAGGGACATTTTGGTAAGCCTTATGATATACGTGCGTAGTACCATGTCAGGGGCAGTAGGCTACCATTACAGAGATCGAAGCGCCATTAAAGTGGCGTTAGAAGGTTACGATTTACTTTAGCTTATGCTTAGTGAAAAGCAGCGTGTTCAGGGGGAGGGTACACGTGGGTGAGGTTTTGTCATCGCGGAGTACTGTACACAGTTAGTTTCATCCGAATGTCTTTTTCCACGCCGTAGACCGACCACTGCTACGCCACTTCATTTACTTGGTATGCATAGCAGCACTGCAGCTGATATTGAAAGTTCATGGTCTTATATTCATCCATTCACACTAACATTACTTGGCTGCTTGCAGACTTCCATATATCGACGAATGTAAGGGTGGCGGCCCGATGCCATATCTTTCAAAGTTCGGTGCGGTCATTAATTTTGGTCACACTTATGACGCGTTAAGCACAGAGCGCTCTAGAGTAGTTGCCAGTTCGTAAAACTCCTTGCATGTTCTGATATGTTAGGATTTTTTCGCTGGAGTGCTACGTTAATCGCGATATGCTTAGGAGTTAAGTCACAGCTAAAACTGCACATATCTCTCTTTGTTCGTCGAAATGAAATTGTGATGTCATGTATGATGAAGTTAATTATGCCAGGATATAATTAACAATGTAATTGTCCTGAATGTTGCCACATAGCGTGACAATGCCATTGGCAACAAATGCGAGGCTTGAAATTCACTTTCATGAACTCTTTATTGGGCTGAGCAAAAGAGCTAATCGGCGGCTGGAATAACAAAAAACATGTTCATCGGTCGTCGAACTAAGAATGCCCGTTTCAGTCGTCAGCGCTCAATTTAAAAGATACGAAGAAGCATGTAGATAAAACTACGAACGGTGACTAGGATAACCTGGAACATTGTATAAACACAAGCGCGTGGCTGGAATCTCGAATCATCTGCTTCAACAAAGGAAATGATGAACCGTGTCGCACGACAACGAGCATGAACAAGAAAAGAATGCATAATTGATTCGTAGGCTAGAATCTGAGTAATAAGGCCGCACAGCGGCGGCTGAGACATTAACAAATAAACGTTTGAGTGGTTCATGGCAATGTATGCGCTGTCACTTACACCGTACGAGGTGCTTGGCAGATGCAGGCATGCTGTCACAAGGGCCGCAGCATCAAGCCTTATTAACATTCAATAGCGAAATTATTCCCCAACTTTTCTTTTTGTAGATGTAATAATATTATCTTCAAGTAATAAATATTCTTTGAACGCATCAGAAAGTAAGAAAAACATTATTAATGTCCTGGCCAAGATTTAGTGCTAAAAAAAATATTCAGCGCACTACCTTTGTAAAACTACTTATTCTCCACTGGAGCGTATCCTGTAGATGGACAGGTGCGGACATAAGTAAAAGGAGCACGCTTTTCTGTTCAAGTTAAAATCACGCCTTCAGTACTGGAGATAAGACAACAATATTTGCCCAAGGGGAAGGGCACTGGCGTCCACTACCGGTTCGCACATACCACGATTGCCAGTTTCAATTATGCAACATGTGAAAAAAAAATGTACAACGGAAAGGCCTGCTCCGTTTACTTCTGTCCGCACCAGTACATGCATGTTCACGACAGGAACTTGAACTACTTCAACTTATTGCGTGAAATAAAAGTGGGACGTTTTCTTTTTGTTTTCCTAATTATCTGGTCGCCACCTCGATAACGAAAACGATGCCATGGGCCTACTTCTTCGTGGCCCATATGTTGTCTAGCAGCTCACTATTTCTTACTAGTAAAGAGCGTCTTGTTGAAGTGCTTGACCACGGTGTAACGCAGTCCTTTTCAAGTTACGTGGCTCGCCATCGGCGGCTCTTGCTCATTCCGCGTGTGATTATCCACATTCGAATTAAGTGTCGGCGCAAGCGCAGTAATTATTTTGTAGGTCAGATAACTGTAGCGTAAAGGGCTAATATGGCGTCATTATACCGCTATTCAAGAATTGCAAATAAAAATATTCCCATCTAATATTTAGTGCTTCGAACCTGGGGCCGATAGCGGGCGGTACTCGGGAAATTTCCAGAGGCACAAAAACTTGCAAGAACGCGGCAGCTGTTTTGAATCCAGGTTCTTCTTCGTCGCAGGCCAACATAGCCGCACACCTTACCAAAGGCACTGACTTCTACGAATCGTCAGCGGCTGCCAACCTGCACCGCTTCTACACATCATGCATGAGAGAAATATGGCAGCCGGAGCGGCGTTTCAGGGATTGTGCGGCTGCCGTTCTCGAAATTGCAAACTTCGAAACACACGTGAATGCCACTTACATGTTTCGCACGGCCATGAATATGAAATACCGCTACCGGCTACCCTTCTTCTTCACTCTCATTTCCGAGCCCGGACAAGCCATGACAATCGAAACAAACCACTTGCGCTTGAAAGATTACAAGTTTTTCTGCGCTGAAGACTGTTTGAACATTATACTGTCGGTCGTAAATGCTCACTTCGGAACCAGCTACAGGCTTGAAGAGGTTATCGACTGGGAGCGGCGTTTCCCGAACATTTTAAGTACGGCAACCTTCGACGTAATCACGCCTGAGGAACTTCACTATGCCTTCAACGGCCTTGACATTTCGGAGGTGAAAGCCATTGCTAAGGAGTACTTTAAGCACGCCGACGTAGGAAACTCCATAAAAGCGCCTTACAAGGATTTCCTCCTCGACGAAGTTCGACTTTTGTGGGAGCCCTCGTACCAGCCTTTGTCCCTGTGTCACGTTGTGATGAGCGTCTCGGTTGCAGCCATTCTCCCTATTCAGATTTACAGCGTGCTGGATTCCCCCACTCCACAGAGCGCTATGCTTTGCCTCTTACACGGAGAAAAATTCAAAGAACTTTGGCGACGAACGCACGTGGCCGCCCTCACAAGCCGGGAGAAGAACACGCAGCTCCGAAACGTTTTTGAAGCGACGCGGCATGCGTTCGCCGTCTACGCACCGCTTCGAAAAATCATGGCAGCGGGCGGCGACGCAGCAAAGTTTCAAGCTTTCGTCCGAAATATATCCCTCCTACTTCCCGTAGATGTCATCGTTCCAGACATTCCGGAACCTCACTTGTCCACTGAAGGATTCATGCGAAATTTGTTTCGCACGATGAGCTTTGAGTTCGACGTAAGAACAGCAATGTGGCGGCGAGGCATTCCAGCGATACGAGGTGACTTGATGGGAACGCATAAAGAAGTAATGCAATTCGTCGATCGCACGGCCCTATACGTTCCACCAATTGCGTTTGCTGTTCTAAGCTCCAACACTACAGACCCGATGCTTGCTGACGCCGCTGTGATAGCCTCTCGTATGGCAGCTCTTCTGTGGAATCAACTAGTCTCCGGAGACATTTGGTCTCAACAGACAAAAAATGCTATTGAGCTATACAGGTGAGTATTATACTACTTTCATATGGGGAAGGGAGGGGGCGGGCAGGATAAAACTCGCTGAAAGCGTTGGGAAAGACATTTTTGTGCGGTTATCAGTCTTCCTTGAAAAGTAATCGGGATCGGAAAGTGCGCAATATAACATGGTCTCAACCAACAGAAAAATGGGGGAGGAGGGATGAGGGTGTTAAAGGGTCTTGCAGTCCTAAATGGTGACTTAATTCCTTCAAACAATGCCTTCAGGTCAGTTCTTTCTGGAAACAGTGATACGTGGCCCGACGTCCAGATGTGGCCATAAACGCTTACGCATGTAAGCTTTCACCCTGCAAGGATGGTGATGTATTCTAGATTATATGTATCCTTTCTGAACTTTGTCAGGAAGAGGGCTACTGTGAGCTAAAACCAAACACGCCGTTTAGTATTCAGAAATAGTGATTTAGACTTCCTTGCTTGCTTGCCTTTTCCTCTTGCGAATAATTTCAGCGCTACGTTGCGGTCTCAAGGAATCTTCGACTTATAACGAAAAAATTAGCCTTTAAAGAGTGCAAGCATCAAAAGTTACCGTTGCGTGTTTTTTTTTTTTTTGCAGTCATGCTAAAGGAAGACATTCAGTTACCTTTCGCTAGTTCTTTTCGAAGCCCCCCAGTGATGGTTCTGAAAGAAATACCGAATGACATAAACGGACATTTTTGGTGAACGAAATGATAGGCAAGTAGGTACAGTCGTCCAAATCTTTTACCCCGCGTTTTCTGTGCTTCTGCGGGCGTATAAAACATGCCGGAAGGTTGAGATTAAGCAACAGCTGGGTGAGCCCCTAGATTATACTTGGTCTTTTCGGATGTGAACTCCTTTGTAACGCTCAGAATCACTGTAAATGTGGCCGCACGCGCACCAGTTAAAGATTTGGGCGGTTGTACCACTGATAGTTAACTACTCCCTGGAACGGTGAAAAAGTAAAAATGGCGTAGGAGTACAAGCCGTACGCTTCACTCCTTCGCCTTCTGAAGGTTGTTTGCTTTAGGAGTAGACCAAAAACGTGTCGGGCGCTAGACCAAAGTTCAGGACGTTGCTTAAATAGCCTAAAGAGTTGGCACAGGAATGTGCTTGGCTTATTGCCTTGCAGAATAAGGTTTATCTAGCACAATAATGAATCCAAAATCTAGAATAAACAAGAAAACGTGAATAGTATAACACACTTTCGCTGCTACTCTGTGTTTCTACCTGGTTTTACTTGTTTATTTTCTGCTTTGTTTGAAAATATCAGTTTCACATATCACATAAGATATCTGAACAGTAAGCCTCGGTCAACTTGATATCAGTTCCCATTTCGGTCACCTCTTACATGAGGTCGCCGTGAATGCAAGACTGTTGTTAGAGTACCCAGTCCTCCATTTGCCGCTTTGCTACGAGTGCGAGAATAGAGAACTACACAGAACAATAATTGGTATCTTACCTGCTTATTCTGTATGTCTTGACCTGATATGTATAATCTTGCATTGGACATGAAATGCCAAAGCATTCGTGTTCTATGAAAGGTGGTGGTGGTGACAAACTTTATTATGTTCTATGAAAGGCCAGTACAAGTTACGAAGCCTAGGTGGTAAAAATTAAGTTGAAGCTCTCTCCTGCAGCGTCTCTCATCATTTATGCGTCCCTCAAGTTTTTAACCTCAAAGACTGCTACCAAACTGTTCTAAATCGTACTGCACCAAACCATACCATACCGTCTCATACCGCTCCAACAACGAATCCTTAGAGTGTGCAAATCAGCATCGATAGCGTGTGGTACTTGCGGCGTTTCCTTACAGTAACGTGGCACTTCCTTGCAGTGGCTGCGTCGTCAGCTCGATACCGAGGCTGGACAGCTACCACCTTCCTCTTGTTGTCGCGGCCACAGTGGCTGTGCAAATCGCTGCCGCTGCTTCGGTGGGAGCGTTTACCTCCTCTTCCATAGAACCTGGAACGGCCGACTGGCACACACCGAAAGCTGCCTGGAGCTTCGAGAAGATGTCCAATGCGCAGTTCTTCTACCTTCGCTACACCTACTTCCAGTGCAGTCTTGAAAATGAGGCTGCGCTGTTTGTGAACACGGCTCTGAAGCTGAACCGCGATTTCGCCATCGCCTTTGGGTGCCGCGCGTACGATCACATACGCACCAGCCTAGACTGTGCGAACTTTACTCGGACGTAGACGACCTTTCCATGTGTGCCGCTTCACGAAGTGTCGATCACCCAAAATAATTTTTTCAGATATATCCTATATTTTCCTTTTACATCTTAGGCTTTTCTGTGCGGCATGTTGGGACTGGTTTATGCGGTGTCGAGCCGAAATTCGACGTTTTGTAACGTTTGCTCGCACTCTCCTCATAAACGCTTGTAGCTGGTGCGACTTTAAACCAAAGCAATGAAAAACTATTCACAAATGAAGTGCACCCGGACTTACCGTTCGTGTACCCAAAAGCTGGAGCTGTGCTGTCAATGTAGCGATTGATTACATTACATAGTTTATATTGGCTCTCGTGACTGGAATCCTCCACTACACGCGTCCACCACAACTGCAGCACCTTGCCCAGAGTACAGGCAAGGGAGTCTGAGAGCGGGAGGCTTAGCGCGAAACAAACAAGGACAAGAGAGCCACACAGGACGAGCGCTAATTGTTCCGCGCTAAGCCTCCCACTTATCATGTATTACCAACTAGCCCAGAACTCTACTTTGCTCGAGTCTGAGAGCAACCACTGTACTATATACGCAGTTCCTGGTCAAGTGATGGTTTTCCTATTTAATACTTGTACCGAGCTGCGTTACATATTTCAGTCTGACTTTCTCGATCCTCAATATTTTATTGGTTCCGTGCATGCAACCATTCTAAGAACAGCAGGTAACTCATTAAGGTATAATTTTCTTCAGTTCAGTTCAGTCGTTCAGTCGTGTCCGACTCTTCGTGACCCTATGGACCATGTCACGCCACCCTTTCCGGTCTCTCACTATCTTCCTAACATCACATAACTTCATCTGCAGTGCTTCGAGGATGCCATCTAACCATCGTGTTCGCTGCCTACCCCTTCTCCGGCGACCCTCAACCCTTCCCAACATCAATTCCTTCTCCAGCGACTCCTCTCTTCTCATCAGATGACCAAAGTAACTGAGCTTTAACTTTAAAATTTGACCCTCCAATGAGCAATCATGGTTTTCTTACAGTTTCTTACAGTTTCTTACAGTTCTTACAGTTGATTATATAATTTTGCGCCCTGTTGCCACGCCGTGACTAGTATACCGGCCCTAGCATGAACGAAGAGAAATAAAATATTACAAATACCGGCCCTAGCATGGACGAAGAGAAATAAAATATTACAATAAGCGCGACGTAACAATTTAAAGCCCAATTATAATGTTACACTGATTTAACTTCCTTGGCCAAATCTGAAGCGTGTGTGGCACGTCGCTTTTCGCATCCCTTTCCATTGGGGGCCAGAGTTTCAAATAATAATAATAATAATAATAATAATAATAATAATAATAATAATAATAATAATAATAATAATAATAATAATAATAATAATAATAATAATAATAATAATAATAATAATAATAATAATAATAATTGGTTCATAGGAAGGGAAAGGCGCAGTATCGGTCACACTTGCTATGCGGACACCTCAACCGCGCAGTAAGGGTTGGTTGGTTCACAGGAAGGCAAAGGCGCAGTATCTGTCACACTTGCTCTGTGGACACCTGAACCGCGCCGTAAGGGACGGGATGAAGGTGGGAGTGAAAGTGGATAGAGAGAAAGGGGAGCCGTAGTGGAGGGCTACGGAGTAATTTCGACCACCTGGGGACCTTTAACGTATGCTGACATCGCACAGCACACGGACGCCACTTCGTTTCGCCTCCATCGAAACGCAGCCGCCGTGGTTGGGTTCGAGCCCGGGAACTCCGGCACAGTAGTCGGGCGTCTTACCACTGCACCACCCCGGCGGGGCGGCCAGAGTTTCAAGTAACGATCATAAAAATCCGTTACCTAAGTTGTAGCAAACTTTAATATTTTGAGACGGGTTGACGTACCTCATGAGGACAATGCACTAGCAGTATTTTCTGAATCCATCGTGCATATATAGAAGTTGATCAAGACGACGACTTGCGATGGGACAGTTAGCCATGCTAAATGTTCGGCCGCGGCGCTGACATATCAACCTGGTGCAGTGATCAGCAATGTATGCTGATCAGTCCGCGCTGCTGCAGGTTAGAAACCCAGCTCAACTCAGTTTGACTGTGCCTATGTCTTTCTGTGGGTATCCAGAAAAAAAACACACACACAACTGCTTATCGTCGGACTGTGAGCCCTGTACTAGGTGCATAGCTTTTTGTGACTATGCAGTCAAAATTACAAGGGCAGCGCTTTTTTTTTATGTATTATTGCGCCAAGTGGTTCGGGCATATCTGGCCACAGCTTCGGTTTCGGATTTAGTCCGGGATCGACATCGAAATAATTAATAGTTATCGTGCAGCGAGATACTGGATTTTTTTTTTTTTTTTGTGCTGAGCTGAAGCCTATGACAACGCAAATTCCCGACTAATCAATAGCCCACACGAAGTGCCTTTCAAAAGAAGCGCATTTTTGAAAGTGTGCCGAAACCGGCGGGGAGACACGGCAGACGCAGTCTGTCTACTCCTGCAGCTTTGCCGACGGGTGGCGCAACCGACGGCTATCGCACTATCTCTTATACTCCTGTTGCACTAGCTGGTATTGGAGTAAAATCTTGACCTAATATATTTATTAATTCCGCAGTAGCGTATCATTCCTTAGCTAGGCCGGATAAATCAATGAAGGGACTGTTTTCTTCGGCGGAGTAAGCTCTTGTGTTTTGAATCTGTAGCTTTTGTCGCATAGCCACAGGATCTTCTCCCAGAGTAATGTTAACGTAATGAAGAAAGAACAAAGCGCTTCTGATTTTGTCTTCCGTGTTTCCAGTGGAAGGTTCGGTTGTTCGCAACTGAACCTCTTCATCTTTCGCGTTGTACAATATCATTGCGCTCTAGGTCCTCACAACTGAATTGCTTCCGAGTTTACTGTCTATGAAATGAATGCCAGACTCAAGTTCTTCCACTACGATTACCATAAAAAAATGTGTGCTTGGCAAGCATCCTTACACCATGTCCAAGTTGCTGTTTCAACGCGCTTTTTTAGATCTCATTGCCACCTCGCGGAAACTACTCCCAGTATTTTGTTAGAGATTTGCTTTTGGTGCAGCAAACGTTTTCTTCTTTTTCTGACACACCAAACTGGAGAAATGCGGATTAGAGAACGGAGCACCCTGAGCAGCAGCACACTTTTCTTTTTTTCGTTTTTTTTTTTCTTTTAATACAGTATCGAAAATGCTTTTGGCAGGCAGGTAGAAAGTAGAGCAATAAAAGACGCTGCAGAAGAGGAGCTTATACCGGCGACTACGAGTATACACAGTGACGCAGCATCGACTGTTTTTCCTCACATGCCAATAGCAATGGGGCCTTCATGTACGCGCACGGGGGAAAAAATCCACTTGCCGTTTCGTGGGCTGAGCCAGTCTACGTTTTCCTTCGCAGCATCGTAAACCTCGGACGTATGAAAAGAAACAAACGAAGGCGCGCGCTCGAGATGGTTCCAGAAACCAAAATGCCAAGTTTTAGAGAGTGGCGGCCTGTCGTACGCAGACAAATGGTACATTGAAACTGGGAGAAGAAATTCGAGGTTCTCAAAAACGCTTCTGCTCTAGCGCGCGTCGACGTCGTTCATATTTCAGAAGTCATCCTCGTCGGCTTCTTTCCGGTACTCGCATATACAGCGAGCGGAAAGGATAGCGCGATATGGTATGAAACTCTAAACAGCGCCAGGGCGCGTCGACGACGCCGGCAACAATGCCGAGCGCTAGCGAGAGCCAGAAAGTCGTGCCTGTGTCTCTAAAAACCCTCTCCCCTCCTTCCTACTGTTTTCAGGCAACTAAAACTGACTGGCGGCATAAGAAAAAAGGTGGTTACTGTTGCTCTTACGGGCTGCATTTTTTGATCCAGCTTTTACTTTTTTTTTTCATTTACAGCCTTCCGCTTTCCCTTTTCAGCGCTTTCCTGCGAATGTTTTCTTTTATTTTTGCCAAACTTTCTTTTTTTTTTTTTGTATGTGAACCCGATGTGCACAATACAAAATTGTAACCTTTATACGCTGGTAACAAACATTTTAAGCGCCCCAAAAATATGCGTTTTGGCGCAATATCATTTCGTTATTTATTTTTCTTTCGCTAGGCGCGTTCCGTTTCAATTTCATCCAGTAGGCACTTTCCTGCAGTCCATTTCGTTTCATTGTTTTCCTATAAACCGAAGAGGCGTGCTCTCGGAACTTCTGGCATGTGCACTATTGCTTGGTAGTCTCGTTTCAAGCCTGTCTTCACCGGCATAGAGAGCGAGGTCGCATGAGACTATTGGAGCAAATTCATGCTTTCCAGTTCAAGTCAACAACGAGGGTTTGAGGGAGAGTTCCGTTGTTTTTTCCTCACGCAGTAGTTCGTCTCGCGGACAGGGTATCGAGCGCACCATAACATTTCCAGCTTGCAAAAGCAAATGATGTCGCATTAATACGTTCACGAAATCTCCAGTAAAGTCAATCTTACAATGGGGTATCAATATGTCAGTATTGGTATCCCATTAAATAAGAATAAGTTTTGATTCGATAGGCGGGGAACGGTGCCACAAATTGTATCTGAATCAACTATCGCCAAAAGGTAGTTCCGTGGAAAGTACCATAAAAGTGAGGGTCCAGTGACTGTCGCGTTATAGTTGTAAATCGGCAACACCTTCGAGGGGAGAAATTAGATGATGTTTTATTTACAGCCAAACGTACTTTGATCTGTCCAGACATCCATATCCACTCTATCACGTTCTGATTTTTTGCGCCTTTTTTTGTGCACGAATTGAACGTAAAGCACAAGCATGGGTTTTCATCTCCTCTATGGTTTAGTGGAATAGCAGTTAGAAACCTTTGGTACTATATGCGCTGTGAAAGCCAAGGATAACAAATACATATTTATATGTACAACTCATTATTTACATCACGCCGCTATATAGTTTCCAGACTTCGAAGTGAATGCGGTCAAAGTCAGCAATAATAATTGCGCCATCTATAGGCACCACCTTCAGAGCGACGAGCTCTTGCAATCATCATTAAGGTAACTAACTCAATCCGGTATGTCCTATTTGTGATCATATACTGTCTGCCTTAAAAGCAGCTCGTCTACATTATGATCAAGTTATTTTTATCAAGACCACAAGCACGTGACAGGCTTTACGCAAATCGTATTTGCTAAGCTCGCACCGGCCGGATTATGTTGGGAGTCACGTGTCCTAGCGTTTTTCACCTGCTATACATTGAGAAAGAGTGAACTCACAGAGAGCATTGATGCTGCTTATCACCATAAAACCACACACTCAAACGGTAGCGACAAATATTTCACACGTTTTACGCATCGACGCGCGCAGGAACGACTGGGCGTACTTGAGCTTTTCTTTACTTGCGCCATCACTGCACCGACGATCACGCGCGGCACCCTTCGACCTTACGACGAGGGAGGTTAAAGGCAAGACGCCGACGTCTTATTTGACGCCTCGGCTCGAACTCTGAGCACGCACAGTCGAGGCGCTCGTACAAACGTCACAAGGCTCGAGACTGGATCTGCGTCCCATCAACCGGGCGTTCGGAGACAGGTGCTTTGTCATGCGAAATGTTCCGCGCTACGCCACACTCCTCCTGCCCTTCTTTCTCGCGACGAACATGCGGAGCCGGTATAACCGCGACGCCGTGTACGTAGCAAAAATGGGCGCTATGTGCGAACGCAAACAAATATATGATAGTAATAACTGCGCCAAGCCCCGAGGGGCTGAAAGCGTGCCGCGTTATGCATTATTCAACATGCGTTTCTCGCTCGAAGCCTCAAGAAACATGAGAACACCCTTAATATAAAACGAAAAGAAAACATTTTCGAGACCTGGTCGCATACATATAGGTAGAAAAAAAAAGGTGACATAAAGCAAAAAGAATTCAGTACGTGAATCGTGTGCATTGCAAAAAGCAGGAGATATACCGCATCTACAACTGCGTGGAACAAACTACAGAAAACTACAGCATCGAAATACCTTTGCGGATGACAGCAGATAAAACGCGCCAGTAGGGCACCTTCTTTTCAACTTGCGTATCCCGGAACACTTGCCCGTTTGCCAAAAAGCGATGTGACTTCCAGTGAAAAATTCTTGCGTAGTGCTTTGCTGCTGTTCATGCAACCTTTATTCGTTTTACTTTGCATCTCTGTTCCTGTCCGATATTATAGATGCTCTTGTTGACCGTTGTAGCAAAGAGCTAAGTAGCTAGAGTGCGCATCTGAGGCAGAAAAGTGGACGGTGCTAGTAAGCCCCTCCTTTCGCAGCCTGTACAGCTTCAAAACCCGTCCATCCAGCTGTTCTTTCAGTACTGCGTAAGCAGCACGCTGCGGCCTTCAAGCTCTGTGTGCACTTGTGGCAGAGTGGAAGCGGATGTATAGGACCACAGGCCGCTCGGTGCAGTGGGCAGCCGCAGGGTATACTTGAGAAAAGCGACGGACAGGGTCAGCTTTCCAGAGGAATATGAGTTTGAGAGTCGCTGAACAGTGTTATCTGGAAGCGGCGATTGCATCGAAGCTGTCATGAAATCGAGGTTGAGTCCAAAGAGGCTGCCAGTACAAAGTTTGTTAGCGATATTATAATCGTGATCTCAAACACATTGAGAGCCCTCACAGGATATAGATTTCAGTTTTCACATGTCATATTGACCATGTTTTCACTTCATTTTTTCTTCATAAATCTTAAGATCATAAATCATCGTCCACGCTGCGAGCGAAAAGTAAGGAAATCGCCTCTGGCAGGTGACAGTTTGCAGGGGCTATGGTCAGGCCCCGAATGGTTGGTGTGTTATCTGACTTCACAAAACCAAATGAAATGGCTGAATTGACAGGAACTGCCACCATTGGCAGCTGTTTTGTCATGGGAACCGAACCCGTAAAGCTTGCACCCTGGGCTAGACACGTTACCCCTAGGCCACGCAGGCAGGTTCGTGCGGCTTAGTTAAAACAGGACGTACATACATACATACATACATACATACATACATACATACATACATACATACATACATACATACATACATACATACATACATACATACATACATACATACATACATACATACATACATACATACATACATACATACATACATACATACATGCGTACACGTATGTATGTATGTATGTATGTATGTATGTATGTATGTATGTATGTATGTATGTATGTATGTATGTATGTATGTATGTATGTATGTATGTATGTATGTATGTATGTATGTATGTGTATGTATGCATGTATGTGTGTGTATGTATGCATGTATGTGTGTGTATGTATGCATGCATGTATGTATGCAGGCATGTATGTATGCACGTATGTATGTATGCAGGCACGTATGTATGTATGTATGTATGTATGTATGTATGTATGTATGTATGTATGTATGTATGTATGTATGTATGTATGTATGTATGTATGTATGTATGTATGTATGTATGTATGTATGTATGTATGTATGTATGTATGTATGTATGTATGTATGTATGTATGTGCGCGTGCACGGTGTGTGTGTGTGTGTGTGTGTGCGTGCGTGCGCCCACGTTAAAAAAAGTCAGACGTGGTAAAGAAATCAGCATGGTTTAACCATGGTTAAGGTTGTTTATCCCGCGTGAGTTACGTTTCCTGCCGCTGTAGCAGCCGAAGTCAATCACGTAGCATATATCAACGTTGCATATATAGTTCGCTAGACGTTTAGCAACATCTTTTGCGACGTCTTTAGGGTCCGCTCCAAAGCAACATGATCCAGCGATCGCAAGTGCTGAGCAATCAACAACAGCGTATTCGGCATGCAGTCACTTTCCACAATTCCTCGTCCGGAACTTAGTTAAGTTAGAGCAGAAGGTGCTCTTGTGCACTTCCTGTGTTATTAAACTCTATCCGTTTGCTATGTAAGTCCGTTGCTATGCGGCTTCGCAAGGTCAAATCAAGTTGAAAATTATGCACATCCTGAAGTTCGGCTTTTGCATCTAGCAGAGCCTAAGCTCTAGTAGAGTATATTTGACGTTTTGGCCGCGAAAATGGCCGTCTGGTGCCAAAGCATCAAATACTTTGTTTTTCACAAGGTCTGGTTTTGAATATATCTCAATGTGCCGTCTTGGGAACAGTCTACTCAGCAAAACATTCAAAACAATAGCTTTAGCGTAGTAGCATCCTGGCTCATGTGATGCAAGGGCCGCCATATTCTTTCACTTGCAAGCGTTTCCGTTCATAGGCATGGTGGGCTGCTGACGTGAGTGTAAATATTCGCATCTCTATTTTCCAGTATCCCCCCCCCCCCCCCCATACCCCTGCCTCCTTTTCTTTGCTGCTCAAATATCAGGCTAGATAATGTTAGTTTTGCCTGTACTAGCCTGCCTTTCTGTGTAGATAAACCTTCGCCCCTTTCTCTATCTTCCTCGCCTTGTGAGGGTATTAGAGTGTAGCGACATTTTAATATAAAGAGTTGCGGTCGAAGAAATCTGTCCAGGCAATTTCTCCACAAGACCAGAAAGTGTCACTGCTATGTACCTATAATGCAAGTAAGAAAAAAAAGAAGACCAATCAACCTCCAACTCTAGCGGCCCGTCGCTATACTCTCGTGTATGAAATTGTTGGCCGCCAACGTCGCGTGCGCATATCTGAACCGACGCACGTTCGGGAAGCCATTAGCGTAAACATCCATGACTGTCTCGTCATTGCTTTCGTGCTTTACTTGCTCAATTGACAAGGCTTCGCTAGCAAGCAAACAGAGACGAAAGAATAGAAGCAGCATGTCGAGGAGGACGCAAAGCGTATTAAAGATCACTGAATAATGTATGCGCCTCTGATAATTCCTCTCGCGCCACTGACGAGAACGGCAACTTCCTGAACAAAGTTGTTTGCTTGCACAAGGCAGGCATGATGGCGTTATTTTTTTTATTTTTTTACAAAGAAACGAGTATCAAACCACCTAAAGCTCCAGCAGCAGAAGCGCAAAATTTATTGTGAGCAACTTTTCAAACTCGCACATCTTTATTTAATTGTTGTTGTCGCTATACATTTTTGGCTCTCTCTCACGGCTCTATATATGCCGATCACAGCGAGAAATACGGCGCTCATTAGCATATTAAGCACCAGACTGGTTCAGAAATGAATAATCAGGGAAGAGCGTCCGTTGGCTCATATACTTGCCCCTGCAGGAACCGCACTTTAATGGGTAATTCTTTCTTTGTTGTGCCCACAGGCTATACAGAGAAGCAACCCTCTTCGGAGATGGCAGAATATATAAGGATGAATTATCTGCAATCTGGTTGTTTTCCGTCAAGTGCATATCTGCTAACTGTGTCAGTACAGTGGTATGATGCGTCGTTCAACATGAGCTTCGCAAGTTTCTCAAGAACATTTATCCCGCTCTTATTGCTACATAAAACATTCATTAATGGCAATGCATTGTGTGAAATAGATTAGCTATTTGTATTTACAGCCGCGGAAGAGTAGGCTATATTGTCACTGTTGGGGACGATGATTGACCCATAAAGACAAGGGACTTGGACCGCTGACAATGACTATCGATGCTTGCAGGAGAAGGATGTATTGTTGCTACCATTGTGAAGTCAAACATTCTCTTGATTGCGTTGGTTTAGAATGATCCCAAATCTCTTCTTTTCTTGACAAGTAAGAAAAATGGCTCTTGAAAACAATTTCGTTTCCCGTTACAAGACTCACCTTGCAAAACAGGCTGCTGATCGACCTTAACAAGTGTTTAATTCAAAATCGTGAGAAATAAAACACAGAAGGGAACGAAGGTCCGGCACATACGGAGCTGTTCGAAGTTACGCAGTTGCTCTTGATTAGCTAGCATACACGCTTGGTAATGCCTCCATGAGGCGCAATATCTAAGGGCATTGCATGTGATCGGTCATTACCATAACTTTAGTTTGGTTTGCGGGGTTTAATGTCACAAAGCGACTCAGGCTATGAGAGACGCCGTAGTGGAGGACTCCGGAAATTTCGACCATCCGGGGTTCTTTAACGGGCGCTGACATCGCACAGCACACGGGCGCCTAGCTCTTCGCCTCCATCGAAAAGCGGCCGCCGAGGCCGGGATTCGATCCCGCGTCCTTGGGCACAGTAGTCGAGCGCCCTAACCACTGCGCCACCCCGGTGGGGCCATTACCATAACTTTTGTTGTTGTTGTTGTGTGTGTGTGTGTGTGTGTGTGTGTGTGTGTGTGTGTGTGTGTGTGTGTGTGTGTATGTGTGTGTGTGTGTGTGTGTGTGTGTGTGTGTGTGTGTGTGTGTGTGTGTGTGTGTGTGTGTGTGTGTGTGTGTGTGTGTGTGTGTGTGTGTGTGTGTGTGTGTGTGTGTGTGTGTGTGTGTGTGTGTGTGTGTGTGTGTGTGTGTGTGTGTGTGTGTGTGTGTGTGTGTGTGTGTGTGTGTGTGTGTGTGTGTGTGTGTGTGTGTGTGTGTGTGTGTGTGTGTGTGTGTGTGTGTGTGTGTGTGTGTGTGTGTGTGTGTGTGTGTGTGTGTGTGTGTGTGTGTGTGTGTGTGTGTGTGTGTGTGTGTGTGTGTGTGTGTGTGTGTGTGTGTGTGTGTGTGTATGCGTGTGTATGCGTGTCTGTGTATGCGTGTGTATGCCTGTCTGTGTATGCGTTTGTATGCGTGTCTGTGTATGCGTGGGTATGCGTGTCTGTGTATGCGAGTGCATGCGTGTCTGTGTATGCGTGTGTATGCGTGTCTGTGTGTATGCGTGTGTCTGTGTATGCGTGTGTATGCGTGTGCGTGCGTGCGTGTGTGTGTGTGTGCGTGTGCGTGTGTGTACATGTGTGTGTGTATGTGCGTGTGTGTGTGTGTGTGAGAGAGAGAGAGAGGAAGATGGGGAGAGAGACCAACGGAATGTCATACCTATACATAACATTACCGGGCAAAAGTGTCGGAGCCGTCGTCTGGCAGGGTGCAGAAATAAAAAAAGAAACTACGATGCAAAATAAATAAATGCACCGCAAATGAAAATGCAGTCGTATCCTAAATTAGAATTTCAAGTGTGATGGCAGCAATGGGTGGAACGGAGTGCAATCAAGTAACTAATGCCATCCTTCAGTGACAACAGGTGAAAACAGGTGAGAGGAGTTCAAGTTATGAAGGCATGAGATGCTCTGGGAGTTGAAAAGGCGGCGCGGCGTTATGTGGGAGGGAGCTGATCTGAGTGCCGATGTAAATCAAAACAGTAGTTCACTTTATGGGATAAAAATAAATGGGCCAGTTTCTGCCCGCGCTCCTGAGGCCTGATTTTGGAATACAATTTTATACTGCCAACATTAGTGCGGCTTTCATGGTTGGATGCAATAAACCGAGCTCCACGGTTTTGGATACAATATAGACTGCCGCTTATGTGCGCATGACGTGGACATAAAATTGGACGTGGATATTCTATTTTGCTGTGAAAGAACGTTTTACAGGTTACGTCGACGGCAAACTCTGGTGCTGTAAGATGAATCCAAATGATTACGATTGAAGTCTCTGCTGCAATTTTGGCGATCTTCTCAAACCAGACCAAGTTGTTGGGGATATAGACTCCCATTAAGATAGTGGTATGCTTAATTTAGAGAAAAAGGCTATGAATTCAGTTGTTATATGCGTGGTTGAGCTATGCGCGGTTGCTTGCATGTATTAGCGCTGGTTTACATTTAGCTACAACAGCGAACAAAAAAAGAACTTTCAGTTGTGTTGGTCAGACTAAGGCGCCACACCGCGGCGGCTTCGTGTTAAGGCCGCTCGCCAGCTGAATCCAACGGCGAGGCGTCTGTCCCAGCAGCGGCGGCCGACGTTCGATGGCAGCGAAAACGCACTGTGTATGGTGCGTTTGTCTCTGCTGGTTAGGAAAACTCATGTGGTATACAATTACGTAACTTTTCACTACAGCGCCCCTTTTAGCCTGGGTGACATTAGGAAACGAAATCTTATATAGTTAAGCGAACCATTCCGAAGCAATATCTGATCAGTGCTTACGATCAAGTGACGAAAAGACGAATTTTCGATGAAATACTGTCAGGAAGATCATTTATAAACACCACAAACAAACGAAGGCTGAGTTCCAAGACCATTGGAACTGCAGAGAAATCTTACGCTGCCGAATAATGCTTATTACCAATTACAGTGTATTGGAAGTGATCGATTAACAAAGAACATAATAATATTCATATCAGGGTATCGAGAGACATGCATAAAATTTCGACCAATATTTTCTGATGGGTTGTATGATCAGAAGATCGAGATGTCCAAATAAATGAAGTCATGAGCCTGAAATAAATGATATAAGTTTAACTGAAGATCATGAAAAAGTTGAGTTTAGCTTGAGCAACCGGACCGCGAGCAGTGCTGATTGGGAAAAAGCTAGAAGTTGAAATTAAGATGAAATGAGGTTTATGGTAGTGCATTCAGAGATATTGCACAAAACTTTGCTAACTTTTGCCATTATTTCAAGAAGACTCAATGACTACCTTTCATGTTCAGGGCAAAAAAAGAAGATTACAATTCATTTCATAAAAGCCTCTTTTTCCCACATTATCTTTATTTATTTTGTAATCGATTAGCAAAAAAAAAAAAAAAAAGAGAGAGAGATTTATGATTGCGCTGGCATTCGGATCTCAAAGTCGAAAATGTTTAAAAGTGGTTTTAAGTGATTTCAGCTCCATTTTAGACAATTTCAATAAGCGTTCCTCGTCCTCCGTTCACCGTCACAGGCAACTTCGAAGTTATGTAAATGAAATAATTCATTTTGCGACGTGTCGCACTGTACTTCGCAGTAAGCATTTACTTTCTCTCTCTCTCTCTCTCTCTCTCTACCTCTTTCTGTCCTTTTCATGTGGATAGCAGTTGACGAACGTTATCATGGAGTTCGTGGAGGTAACCAGACTCAGCGCCAACATCAATGTGACGCGCATTTCCTCGCTAACATAACCTCACCTGAGTTTCAGCAGCCTGTTTTTTCGAGCGCTGCGCCTGAATGAATGTTGTAACTTAGCGTAAGCCTTCCGGAATAGGTTTGGGCTTTGCAGTAACAAATTCCACTTGCGTGGAATCCTATTACATTGTGCCACCAGCCTGTGGTACAGAACGCACTTTCGCAATAGTGCGCTTAGCTTGCAACATGCACTCAACAAGCGCAGCAGGTCATGCCTTACAAGAGAGCTTACACAGAGTTAGAATAGTGCACCAGACGACTAGCTGTATTTGTGTATTTGGTGCAGTGCTCTTATCCATGGATTGTGCCCATGCAACACGCGCATGAAATTTGGAGGTGGGTCGTGATATTGTGCACATACTGTGAGTGTCAGATCAATCGTAAACGGGCACTGGAAGAAGGAACAGCAGGACGAAGGAATTTTAGTTGAAAGACAGAATATAGCCGTACTTAATTTCTACTGCCACACTGCGAAGACCATTACGTTACATATTTAATGCACCCCATTTGTGTTTCCTCTGAATCTAATGTCTCGATATGCATGTTTATCTTTGCATTTCATTTACCCTGTTCGCATTTCGTTTCGGTTTCAGTTATTTGCCTACTTAGTGTCCACGCCACTCCTGGAGTATACTCTGAAACCGCTATTCGCCAACCGCGAGATCTGTGCCTTTGTTTGCCCTCAGCATCGACATCCGGGGCTCGCTTCCATGCTGCCCTGTAGCGAACGAGTGCGGCGAACGATCGCAAAACAATGGTCTGTGTGGGCGCCTCATGAAATATCGAGCAGCCCTCCACGCACGCGCTCCGTCGCTGGAAGAGCGGGAAGGCGATGTGGCCGCGCGGCATTACGACGCCGCCAGCTGCTCGCGACATAGCTTTACGGACACTGGTGTTTCAGGTTCTTTCTCTCCAGGCCCGAGTTGAGCACCGAAGCGTTTCTTCGGAACGACTGTGGTCTCCAAGACCTTTGATGTCTTGCTGAACAGGGGAGGAGAAAGAATACTGTATACAATATTAGTGAAGAAACCCCGAATGACTATTCCAAAACCTTAAAACATCACCTGCATTTTTTTTCTTGTTAGTTTAGGCAACATGTATCGCATGAGGCGAAATGGGCAGAATATATTGCAATTAATTGCTAGGATATGAAGTAATCATATAGCTACGAAGAGTGGAGATCTGATTCATGTGTTTTATACATAACCACCTTGAGTTAAAACTGAAATATCTCACAGACATGCGAAATTGTTTACAGGGGCACTGAAAAAAAAAATGCATAGTGGACTCTAGAGTAAAACAAAAAGTATATGACAGACTATAGCATGTCTAAGACGCGAAGAACGCGCACAAATTGCAGTTAGTAAAAAAAGAAAACCAGCAAAATCGTGCTTGAAATAAAAATTCGAAAATGGAAGCTTCAACGTGGCGGCTGCATTCAACTACAACTGGAAAGCAGCGCACGACCATTAATTTCGACTGCACTCTAAACGACTCGAGTAACAAGGCTGTTAGACTGCACTGAAATGGCGCACTTATAATGTTATTCAGGGCGCACATTGTTATATTTTTACATACATGAATAATTTCTAAATACATTTTTATATCTTAAATTCTCATCATCCTTTTTGTTTCAAACCTAGTCCGTTGTTTCTGCCTGCCTGTGAAGAGCAACTCTTAGACGTTCTTCGCGTTAGCACTGCTCGTCACGGTCCGTCAACACGGCGCTTGCCTAATTACCAGCAGTGCCACGCACCTGCATTTTCTATGCCTAGCATAAAAAAAAAGAGAAAGAAAAATGCATGAGAGTCAAAGAAGAGAGAAACACAGTTTTAACACGACATCTAGTCTAATTTAGGGGGAGGGGCTTTGGCACACTCATTACTCCCTTCGCCGTCACTGCTTCCACCAACGCGTTTTCGAGAGGGGAATCAGCTCGGGCCTTTTGTCGTTGACAAGAGCGCCGCGTCGAGGTTCTCTTTAGTGTACACCGCGTCGCCGCTGTTGCTGGTAGAGAGGAGTCAGAGAGCGAGTTTGAACTGCCTGCGTTTCGCTGCGTGAGTGTCGTCGCTTTAATTCGCTAACACGTAATGTGTCAATGTGTATTTCAGGTATCACACGTGGCAGTCATAGCGTATAGAGCCTGCTATAAAGCTAGGCCTATCTGCCATATATCACGCGCCCTCCTTTCGCCCCCGTTTTCCCTTCGGCATCACAACAGACTCGTTTCTTCTCGCCTCGAAAGACCGCCTGCCACATGCGCACTTGGCAGCAGAGCACCGCTGCCTGATGCAGCGACAGATGTCAGTAATGGAGCAATTGTGCCGCTCCTCCTCCCCATTGAAACCTCTTTCCTTTCCCCTCTCCCATTGTGCCTTTCGTGCGTTCTTCCTTATTGGACATTGCTCGCTTCCGAGCCGTTCGAAAGGACCGATGCTCTCTGCACACGGAACTGCGCACACTCCTTGCGTTACCCTTTGCTGGGTGCGGTTGGGGTGGATGCTGGTGCTGGGCAGCTCTTCCCGTTATTCTGCTCCCTGCCACGAAAAGAAGCTTGTTCAAATGTACTGCAATGTCGTTCCGCTTTGCGCGACTATCTGTTATATGTCCAACTGGGTCGGACCATTTATTGGCCGAGAAAATGAAGATGCGTGACTTTTTTGCGAAAGCAGACGAAAAACGGAAGGACAGAGGTGTTAGAAGAAGAAGATCGACGGCTTGGCGGGGCGAGACGGTAGGGGTTGGGATACAAACGCTATGAAGAGGAGAACCTGGCAGCCGTTCAGTGCACAAAACATAGCACATTATTGCCTTTGTTGCAAAGTACGCCGAACATGCCGGACAACTCTAGGTGTTCCGGTCTCGTACTCAGCGCCGCCTGGGAATAAAAATGAGCTCTCGTGTTTTAGTGTTCTGTTTTGTTCTGTTTCCGTATCATGCGTTCCACAAAACAGTGCGAACTGCACATTCCGAGATGCCAGGCAGATTCAACGAACTAAGCGCGAGGAATAAGCCACGGATTATTCCACTGCTTTAATTCGTGCGCGCGCGTGTGCGTGTGCGGGTTATGCGTGCGTGCGTGCGTGCGTGTCACTGCTCCTTTGAGGAAGTGATCGGGGCTTGCAAAACGCAAACTAAAGGGATACTTCAGAGTACGAAGTTCTTTCAGCAAGTTTTCATCTCTAGGAGCGTCCAGCAGCGGTCGAAGTTTGAGTCGATGCGACTACGAACCATTTCCTGCTCTATATTCAGCTAGTATCAGGCTACAAGAAAGGGTTGTTATCTTTGGTTTGGCTGCACACTGAAAGGAGGGCTTCATATTTAGACAGACTAAATTTAGGCCACCATGTGTATGCGATGGCTTCTACTCTCAATGCCGGTATTCAGCGGCCTAAGAAGCTGTCATAGAGTGCATATTATTTTTCTTTTACGTCTCGCTGTGTATATCCTGAGGTTCACAGCGCCACTCTGGGTATGCACCAGGTATGGGCAATATATAATGCGAAGTATGTACTAAGGCGGACAATAAAAATTATTCATCGAAAATTTATTCCCTTTTTGATGCCGGAAATACGAGACATTCCGGTGCATAAACGGCGTTAGCCCGTGAAATCGGTTCCTGATGGCAGATGACACTACGCTTGTTTGCCGCTAGATCAAAGGGTGCCTTAGCGAGTCCACCGTTTGGTGCAAAATCATTTGAACGCACAATAAAATTGAGAAACCGTGCCCCTAAAATTGTCAAACTACCTTTTTCATTTCGTACCTGCGCACTTCTTTGGTCACAAAGACGCTGCTGGTTATTTATTCAGCATGGTAGAAAAATAATAAAACCTGAAATCGAAAACGAAAGAAAGAACTGTCGAAGTGAACTGATGCGTAGATGTTTTCTAATTTTGTTTTCTTAGTACACCGTGCGCAAGAGCAACAGTTGGGAAGATCCAAGGCACCCGCCGCCGAGTAAGGCCATCGAAATGCACTACAGCTTTTAAAGGACCCGGGGAAAGCGTACGCACAATGCCTGCGCCAGGCCCAAGCCAGCGACCGGCAGCCCTATTGAGGTGCCTCGACAAGCGTGCGTTCCCTTTGTCAGACTTGCGTCTCCGAGCCGGCGTTTCCTAAACTTGATACGGGCGCCATTTGCCTTATGGTGGTCTTCCCTTTCATGCATATAACGGTCTTTTCAAAGCGGGGGCCTCGGCGCTCGCTGTCTTTCAGAGCGAGCAAATGGTGCGCGTGCTTTAGCGTCGGTGGAAGAATCCATTTGTCCCAGTGTTGCCGTGCGACGAACACCATTCTGTTACTCCACCGCTCTCTTTCTCTCTCTCTCCATTCACCGCGCTCATGCAATGACCCTTGGATGCTCTGAAAACCAACCGAAACAATACCGAGGAATATAGATGAAAAAAGCAAGAACAAAGCGTGCATCCGTTCCCACTCTCTCGCGTGTTTGGGTCGATTTGTGTCACAGGTTTGTGGACGTAAGTGCTTGCTTGCGCATGCATATAAGCGTGTGTGTGCGCTGCGCATTTTCTCCAGAGGCACTTGACACTGTCTTCACTCCCTTCAACTGCAGAGGTGTTACAATTCAAATATGCCAAAACTACAGGGAATTCGCCACGCGAAGTGGTTTTGCGCTAGCGTTTAAAATGATTGCTTAATCGCTTAATTAAGCAATTTTGGAATTAAAGCTTCTAAGCAGCGCACTGTGGTGGGTGCGGTGCTCTATGATGACGTCACGGTATTATTGGCAGTTTTCCCGTAAATACGGAAGCAAAGATTTCGAACTAAAGATGGCGACCTTAAAGGGGGGATTCAGTCTATGATTAGCTCGGGCACAGTACAATTTTCTCTGATCGCAAGATTGAATCACGCTGTTTCATTGAAAGTCAGTGCTTAGTTTTAGCTAAACGCTCTATGTTAGTCGGTGCAAAAAGAATCGATAACGAACATAAACAAAGCAATAAATAACAAAGTGTCGGCGTGTGCCTGCAGACAACCACCCTGCAAGTGATACCGCACATGATTTTCGCCCTCCTCCAGGGTGTTTTTAGCGATGTAAAGATTTCCAGCGCTGAGCTTCCTGGAAATAAGAAAAATTAGAAATATACCAGCACCTGTGGGGTTCAATACTGCATTGTTAGAGGTCAGATGGGCTTTGCGAAATAACTGCAGAATGATCTAAGCTAAAATGGTTCACTATGGCTTCTTCGCCTTCGAGTGAAGTCTGGTTGGATTTGAACTCAGGAAGCCGAACTGCAGTACCGTTCTGATGTGGCATTCAGTTCAGTCCAGCATTCAACTTGTAAGTTAGTTAGAAAACTTCTCCAGGCCGCTGGAGCGGTGTAATCCGGAACAAACCATAGAGTGTAACTACTGTATTTAGGACAATGTGCTGGTTCTTTGCTTTTATTTCTTTGGAGTATTAATTCAACTCTAGCACAGACCTTTGCAAGCGTTGCGGTTGCTTCGTGGAGCGCAATTAAATCATTAAATGGACCAATGACCACTAATTAAAAAAAAAACTTATAATGGCGCCCAGTCCTTACCTAGAAAAAAAATAACGTTTTGTCCTAATCACCCGAGGAAATCGTCTTTGTTTGGTTTGGTTTGTGGGGTTTAACGTCCCAAAGCCACTAAGGCTATGAGAGACGCCGTAGTGGAGGACTCCGGAAATTTCGACCCCCTGGGGTTCTTTAACGTGCCCTGACATCGCACAGCAGACGGGCGCCTTGCTTTTCGCCTCCATCAAAAAGCAGTCGCCGAGGCCGGGATTCGATCCCGCATCCTTGGGAACAGTAGTCGAGCGCCGTAACCACTGCGCCACATCGGCGGGAGATTATCTTGCATATGCCACTATGCCTGTCGAGTAGAAACGTAGCGAATATTGAACCAGCTTTCTGCCACACTTTAACTCTGTCCGCTTTTCGCAAGTATCAAGGAATAAATATGTCGTACAAAAACAACGTGCAGAGTGAATGGGTCAGAAAAATAACCCAAGTTACTGACATTCTAGTGGAAATCAAGAAGAAGAAATGGGCATGGGCAGGACATGTAGTGCGAAGAGAGGATAACCGATGGTCGCTTAGGGTAACAGACTGGATTCCAAGGGAAGGAAAGCGTAGCAGGGGGCGGCAGAAAGTTAGGTGGGCGGATGATGTTAAGAAGTTCGCAAGGGTCAAGTGGATGCAGCTAGCACAGGACCGGATTAATTGGAGGAATATGGGAGAGGCCTTCGCCCTGCAGTGGGTATAGTCAGGATGATGGTGATGATGACACAAACAAATGACCCTGACACACATAAACACGAAACCTGGGCCCGCTTGCACAAAACAATCTTAAGACTGTCTTAGCTAAGTCCAGACTTAACTGGAGTCTAAAGAATAGGCCACTAGCATGGCCGCTTAAGACTGGAGTCAAGACTGGGCTTCAGTCCTGACTTGAATAAGTCGCTTGTATGATTATGACTCTAGTGCTGTCTTGGTTAAGACACAAGGACGCCAGGTGTCTAAGTAGAGAAATTAGGGAAATACAGGGACGCGATGGCACTGTCCCTGCTGTAAGATGTACACATTCCGTCAAATTTGCGTTGTGTAAAATCCGTGCCATTGCTTTTTGCGGCTTAAGATTGTGTTACGAGGAAAAATGCCCCAAGTGGTTGCTGAGGCCGTTCTGAGAAGCCACTCTGGTGAACATGAACCCGAAGCGTTCGACGTTCGGAACACGAGCCGCCTTAAATAAGCTTGGTCTTTCTAAAGACTCCATTTAAGTCTGGACTTAGCTCGGACTTTATCGTGCAAGCCGGCCCTGGTAAGATTGTTTGCAGTGAGCACAAATAGTTTTGTGCTGATAGAAGGAGAAATTAGAAAAAGCAAACCCGAGAAGTCGTGTACGCCCTCCGTGTCAAACGGAGTCTGATAAAACAGACCTGCCCCCGCATGAAAGCTTTCTTCTAACATTTCCTCAGTCTTTGCAGTTATCTGCACTGTCACCATCATCATTTTTCTATGAGTCTTGCCAACGTGCGCGCGCTGTTCGTACACTCTCCATCCGCCTTGCTTGTCTGCCAGAAAGATACGAGCTCGTGTGGCGGTACTATGCAAACAGCACCTAGGAGGAGGAGCTGGAGAGGAAAGCGGCCAGCGGATACACTGTTGGGCATCACTGCTGGTGCGTGTACACCGCCCGGTTCTAAATAAAACATGAATTTCGCTCCATGTCTCTCGGAGCCCTCACCGCCAGCGACACGCTTTCTTATTAAACGCAAACACGAGAGCGCTGTTCCTTGCTATGGGGCGAACGTTGAACTCGGTGCGCTTTGTTCCGTGCGCCCACAAGAGTGTTGCGCTGTCCGCGTGATTTGTCTAGGCGCGTGGGATGGTCGGTAGACAATTTCCGAGTGTCTGCCTGTGCGCCTCCTCCGCACTCGCTTACGAGGACAAGGATTGTAGGACGTTGCACTCTGAATTGAGCAACACATACTGAAGCGCACTCGCTTACTGTCCCGCGCAGTAGTGCTGTCATCTTCGTTAGTGACAACTAGAGAGGCTTTATGCCCGACAGTGGACGTAGCAAATGCCAAGTGGATCCGATTCAGCGCGCAACTTTCTCACCCGAGGCATGCTTCACGAAATTGTCTAAAGTTTGGTGCGAACTAATTAATTTAGGGATTTAAGGCACTGAACGTATAAAAGATATGTCGGAAGTTGTTTTGTTGTTCACAGACTAGTATTTCAAGAACTATGACAGATGCCTTAATGTTGTCGGTAGGGGTTGGGTTTTATAGCAAGGCGAACATTATGTATTGGAGTCGGATGGATGAATGAATGAATGAATGAATGAATGAATGAATGAATGAATGAATGAATGAATGAATGAATGAATGAATGGACGGACGGACGGACGGACGGACGTTCCGTCCGTCCATTCATTCATTCATTCATTCATTCATTCATTCATTCATTCATTCATTCATTCATTCATTCATTCATTCATTCATTCATTCATTCATCCATCCGACTCCAATACATAATGTTCGCCTTGCTATAAAACCCAACCCCTACCGACAACATTAAGGCATCTGTCATAGTTCTTGAAATACTAGTCTGTGAACAACAAAACAACTTCCGACATATCTTTTATACGGACGGACGGACGGACGGAGGGACGGATGGACGGACGGACGGACGGACGGACGGACGGACGGACGGACGGACGGACGGACGGACGTACGTATGTATGTATGTATGTATGTATGTATGTATGTGTGTATGTATGTATGTATGTATGTATGTATGTATGTATGTATGTATGTATGTATGTATGTATGTATGTATGTATGTATGTATGTATGTATGTATGTATGTATGGATGGATGGATGGATGGATGGATGGATGGATGGATGGATGGATGGATGGATGGATGGATGGATCGATGGATCGATGGATCGATGGATGGATGGATGGATGGATGGATGGATGGATGGATGGATGGATGGATGGATGGATGGATGGATGGATGGATGGATGGATGGATGGATGGATGGATGGATGGATTATAGGAGCGTCCCCTTTGAAACTGGGTGGTAGCAGTAGCTGTCATGCTCATTTTTCTCCATATATCTTAATATTGATTTAGAATGGTGAACTAAACCATCATTCTATTTATTAAATTTTATTCCTACATTACTAACATTATGTCACTTCTCTGCTTTTAAGCCACCAATCTTCCAGTCGTTTTTTTCTACTTTCCACCGCCGGTTTATTCCCCCGGCCACTGTTATCTCTAAACCCCAGAGCTTCAGGAACAGTGATAGCGCCTGCACCAACTTCCGGATGGATACCATTACATTCGAGTATAATATGGTCAATTGTTTCACTGGAGTTTCCACATACAGCACATGTGTCATCTCCATTGTTAAATTTCTTTTTGTAGCTGCGTGTTCTAAGGCACCCTGATCTAGCTTCGAAAAGTAGGGCACTGCCTCTTGAGTTACCAAAGAAATCTTCCTTCCTGATCTGCATTTTCCACTTACGGTATAATTCCACACTCTGTTTCTTTTCCATCGAATTTATCCAATTTTTACCTTGTGTGTTTTTCACCTGTTGCTTAATGCTCTTTATTTCTCCGTCCTTGTGACTAGCATACTTACTAGTTAGTTTCCTAGTTCTTTTCCTCCATTGCGAGTCCACGCTTTTTAAGTACAGGTATTTAAATACTTTAGCTGCCCATCTGTTACTGTCCAATTTCCTCAGGCATTCCTCATATAATATTTTACTCTGAGCTTCCCGTACTTCGAAAGATGCCCAGCCCATATCTCCCTGCACCGCCTCATTTGTAGTTTTGCCGTGGGCACCTAGTGCTAATCGCCCAACGGATCTCTGATTTATTTCTAATGTCGACTGTACCTCTGATTTTAGGCACAAAACCGCGTTTCCGAAAGTAAGTCCGGGCACCATAATTCCTTTCCAAATACCCCTCAAAACCTCATACCTATTGCATCCCCACAATGCCTTATGCTTCATTATCCCGGCATTCCTTCGCCCTTTGGCCTTAAGTGATTGCTCATGCTTTCCAATGTATGCCAATCCTTCCTTTACCCATACCCCCATATATTTATATTCAGCTACTCTAGGTATTTCATGGCCTTGTATTTTGAGACCCTGATCAGTTCAGCCGTTGAAAATCATCAGACCCGACTTAACTGCGCTGAAACTGAAGCCTAGAGCGTCCCCTTCGTCTCCGCAATACTTAACTAGAGTTTGCAATTCTTCCAGACTCTCAGCTAGCAGCACAATATCGTCTGCATACATCAAACCGGGGAGGCGCTGCTCTACCGCCTTTCCACCTAATCTATATGACAGGTTAAAACCTAGGTTACTGTCTTGTATCCTCCGTTCCAGGTTTATCGTATAAAGCATGAACATCACCGGTGATAGAGGACAGCCTTGTCTTAATCCTTTGCATACTTTGACATCCTCCGTACTTCTTATCCCTCACCACGTGATTTCTACTGTGTTATCCCGGTATATTTCCTGTAGGAACTCTATTATCTCATAACCGATACCTTCTTTTAATATGTTCCACAGGAGTTCCCTGCTTACGTTGTCGTACGCCCCGTTTATGTCCAGGAAGGCCAAATACGAAGGTCTATTTTCCACTCTAGATATTTCGATGCATTGGGTAAGCACGAACAGGCTATCATCTGAGCGCCTACCATTTCTAAAGCCATTCTGAAGTTCTCCGAGTATCTTGTTACTTTCTACCCATGCTTGCACCTTTAATTTCACCGCCTGCATGGCTAACCTGTACATAACAGATGTTATGGTAATCGGCCTGTAGGATTTTATGTGCATCCTGTCTCCTTTCCCTTTATAAATCAAATTCATTTTACTCTGCCGCCAGCTGTCCGGAATTTGCTTATTCGTTATGACTGTTTCCAGAGCTTTTAACAACATTTCCTCACTTTTTGGACCGAGTTCATTAATCAGCTTGATCGGAATTCCATCTATTCCTGTATATGTATTTTTAGGAATATTTTTTCTGCCTTTTTCCAGTTTAGATTGGTCAGTTCTAAGCTGCTTTGTATTCTGCTACCTTGAATTGCTTCCTGATTTGCGGAGATTGCCCTATCGTCGCTCTTAAATGACTCGGCTATAACTGATGTAATGTAGTTCACTGCGTTGTCTCCCTTTAAACAATTTCCCTCGTTATCTTGAGTCCGATCCTGCTTTCTTTGATTCTTCTTCCCTAGCCAGCTTATATGGTTCCAGAATTTTCTTGCTCCGCCTCTAGAGGCATCGTGTATGTCAGCCATCCAGCGATCGGTGGACTGCTTTATTTTACTTTAGACGAGGGCCTGTACCTCAAGTTTCTTTTGTCGATATGATTCCCATTTTTGGTCGATTTTCTCCTGAGATACCTGTGCTTTCTTTGCAACTCGGTGTTCCCTTGAAGCAGCCCGTCGTTGTTCAATAGCTTCCCTGATTTCCTTATTCCACCAGCTCCGTGGCTTCCTGTTTCCATTCCAGCGGTTTGCTACTTTAACCTCCTGTTTTTTCCTCCTTATGAGTAGTTCTACCTGTTCATAATCCCAGTCTTCCATGGGGCTTTTCTCTATTGCTTCCTCTATGTCTGCTGCTATCTGCGCTATTTGATCGTCGTTTAATTTTGCGTTTACGTTTTGTCTAAGTTCCATTTCTCTTTTCATCAAGGGCCCCATCTGCAGACTAATACGTTTATGATCACTTCCCAGACTACACTCCCCTTCTTCGTCTATTTCCATTTTTGTGACCTTGCTATAAATTTCCTGCGACATTAGACAATAGTCAATAGTCGTCTGCCTGTTGCGGAATTCCCACGTGATTTGGCCTTCACATTTTGTTTCTCTATTTACTATAACCAGATAGTGTCGCTCACAGAAATCTAGCATTAGCTTCCCGTTACAATCCGTGTATCCATCCAGATCGTCGATGGGGCCGTTCATGTCCCCCAGTAGAAGGATATTGGCCCCGTTTCCAAACTGGCTTATATCGTTACTGAGACATTCAACAAGATCCTTGTTTTCTTGCCTGTATTGATGTCCTGTTCCTAAACAAACTACCCCTAGCCATGTCCTTATACCGGCAATTGTTCCTGAAACCCAGATATGTTCTTTACAGGCAGATTTAATTCTTTGCCAATTTGTTCCCTGGTGTATCCACATACCTACCCCTCCACCCTTTTTTTCCGTTCTTGTTCTGTTGCACCCTTCCCAGACGTAGCCTTCTATAAACGGCGGATCTTCTAGATCCCTGAGATGAGTCTCGCAAAGAGCGTACGCACCTATTTTGTCATCCTTCAACTGCTGTTCTATATCTAGCCATTTCGCTCTTTGACTACCTCCTTGCATGTTTATGTAGCTGATCCTAGTGCTAAATTTCTTTTTTGTACGTTTCTTTCTCGACCTACTCTTTGCCATTTTGGGGGGCTCAGCCTCCATTATTACACTTTCTTCTGCTTCACTTCTAACTACCTCGAGATCGAGCAGAGTCGCCACCTTGCGGCTCAGCGGCGAAACTTACTCAGTGTGGATGCGTTTTCGCGTCGCGTGCCAGCCCGCAGTGATTTACGCGCGCGCATGCGGCGTGTGCAGGAGTGTTTTTGTTTGTTTCGCAGTTCCTGTGAGATTTTGCCTACCTATATGCCTCTTGCAAAATAAATGTGAACAGTATAATCCCACGCTTCATTAAAAAAATATATACTTGTCCGTATCGAGCATGCCATGCTTGGATAAGGACATCATCCATCGCGGTCTTCGGCGCTTGAGATCCTTTGACATGCAATGTCTCAAACGAAGTGGCACTGTCGTTACCGCCGTGTCAAAGCAAAACAAGGTCGTTGCCGTCAATAAAAGTTAATGCAAACGCTCAGAAATCGCATATTCCCGTTCCTGTTTGGAATACCGCAGCTACTAAAACATATGCCACCGCAGACTGCTTCATATAGCAGAATGCAGTTTGAACAGACCACTCTATGCCTACTATGCCGTCTGTATGCACGATAAAGTTGTGTGAGTTTTTTTTTTTCTTTTTTTTTTTTTTTTGCTTTTAAACCTCTGTCGCGGTGTCTCAATGGTAAGGGCACTAGACTGCTGATTTCGAGAACGGGGGATTCAATCACAACTGTTTCGAAAGGCGTTCCTCTGCTGTGGGATTTAACTGCACAATAAACAATCCCACTGGTAAATGGGGTGCTAATAATGAAAAACAAAAAATGACACCAAAACCAGCCTCTGAAATCATCCGTCGTAGCCGATGCTGCTTTCATGCGTTAAACGCGGGCCAATATGCATTTCTTTTTTGTTGTTGTTGTTGTTGAAGGCTTCTGTGCATCCGTAAAAGTTTTAGTGAGCACATTTTGCTTTAGAGAAATGCTCGAATGTTTGGGAAACATATTCCCTGCACCTAATTGTTACCCTAAATGTTACATAATACACTTAGATCAATGTACTTTACTGGTAGCCTATTATAATCATTATAATCCCTTTTCGTCCAAGTGCTGTCTTCCGAGCAAACTCGTCATTTCTGACAAGGGGAGTAAAACAGCTTCATGCGGGCTTAAATATCAGTGTTTAGTTCGGGAATAAATACATTTTTATAGTCGCATGATAAGATGACCTCCATTTCTTTAGGAATAGTTTTATATCCGGAATCTGTTTTGGAAGTAACCCTAATATTTTACTTCGCATAAGATTTAGTCACTGCTAAATAATTAGTGATAAAGAAATTTTCAGCCTGTAAAATTGCTTCCCAGAACATGACAGTGCCCATGCGCAGTTTATAGCGATGTCTTCGCAGCGAGTAATTCGTAGCTTCACTTTAATGTTACTGAAAATTAATCGCTGATTATTGTAAATTCTGGCAAGTGTGTAAAAGTTCTCTCACACGGTGAAATTTATTCGCATTGCAAAACAAAATAATTACACTACTTATTTACCGTTATATATTAACATCACACACATCAGAAATCCCTTATACTTTCCTCGGTTTCAGGAAATAATTTACAGTTAGTGACGTATGCAGTAATACACTATCACGTTCTATGACAGTGGCCGCAAGAAGCATCTCGGCAAATTCAATCCACTCAGCGCTGTACACGTGAACAATCAGCTTTCCTGTGCGGCGAGGTTTCCTGTATAGTGTCGGCGTGATCTCATTTTTGGGGGAATACTTGTGCGTGGTTGTCTGGCCGGGCCAGAGTTGATGTGCACTCAATCTAAAGCAACTCGCCATGCAGTGCGCTGCCAATGCCACATTTAACTTGCTTAATCCTCGAGTCAAGTACGATATAATGAACCAGGCTTTCTCAATTCAATCTAAAGTACTGCAGGTCAGAGCACGAACCTTGTATCTGCGTGGACTTGACACTAAATTCGCCGGTCTCACTCGCATGAGACACGCGCAAACTGTAAAAGTCGATAAGAAAAACAAAGCTGTCATTAGGTAGGCCCAAGCATTAGGCGTGTGAGCGCGGTACAGCGCAAGAAACGTGCAAAGTAAATCTAGAAGAGGTTGCATGCTTTGTTTTCCTAAAATCCGCTTTTCTTCTGCTGCATTGGCGAAATCCTTGGATTTTTCTGCAATATTGCAGAAATACTGCAGAAGACACGTTTTCATCGGCAACAAACCCGCCGTAAACTCGGAAGCAGACATCGCAGCGTGCGTTTCTGCGAGCGCCGCCGGCTGCCGATCCACACTACCGGAGTGACGGTGGCGCCACCTCTAGGTCGATCTCGCGGCGAATACAGACGCGAGAAATAGTAAACGATCCTCGCTGTTAGCTTCTAATATTTCTTAAGCCTTTTCTAATTGTAACTGCGAATTATGATACGTGCACATTGTTAGCGAACGCCTCTATGTTTTTGCTCACGGAACAAATACGATTCTTCATTTTTAGTACACAAGGCGTGATCACAATTAGAAAGGAATAATGGAATACCCTGTTTCATTTAATTTTCTTCCCACCTATACGTTGCAGAGCTTAATGATTAGATCATTAATTATTGAGTTATTATTTGGCAATTATATATATATCGGAATTCAAGGCAGTCAACACCAAAGGCGAGTCTGCTTTTTTTATTTTCATAATTGGTTATGTGGGTAGAGATATCAAACGTCGACAATACGCACCTCAAAGCTCCTCAATTGAGTTGCGCGCATTGATAATTTATAAAATGACGGAGGCGTCGTTACACGTAGGATAGTTTCCAGAATCACGTTAACTTCTTTCGTATCACGAAATAGCATCAAGTATATGATTAATAAATGATACAACCGACGCCATTTCGTACATGTACAATTCGGGTAAGCCGACTCAGCCATCTTACAGATTTGACAACATTGTCGGCCAAGAAAATTTAAGAGACACTCACTTTGCACGCTGGCGGCCTTTAGATTCGCAATAATGTTTCCCCTTGAAATTCAAAATGAAAGGAGCGGAGTGGTTTAAATTTCTTTTGGTCGTCTAGTTATTAAGCATCACAACGCGCATACTGACCCCCTTGCTGTAAAGTCTGCCTGCACAGACGCTCTCGGCGCATCTCTTAGTTTTTAAAATGTGAATATACAAGAAGCAAAAGCATCACCCCTCATGTTATTTTTGCGATTCGATAAAATGGTTGCCGCCATATCGCAGGACGCCATAATATTTCGCAGAATGCCTTGAAGTCACCGACATATTCTCTTTTTGATGCAAACTAATTTCTGAACGAAGTTCCTGGTAAACTAATGCCGTCACTAAAATAAGCCGCACAGCTTTCGCAAATAAGCACACTGGATACCGAGCGCGAATCCTAGCTTCGTATTTTGCTTTTCTGCATAATTTACTGAAAGAACTCCCCTCTCTTGCAGACTCCCATTCTTAGCTATATATAGACGCGGTCTATTCTGCCCCTATACTGTCAAGTGCTGCCCGAAGACGCAATATACGCTCGTATGTACCCGTTACGATAACCGCAAGTTTCTTGCAGCGGTGATGTGCGCTGCAGGGAGTGCATAACCTCGGACTCTACACAGCGCAATAGTTCTCCGTGACATATTTTTAGGTTCATTAGTTATACGGGGTCTGAGCTATTTTTCTTTTTTTCTAAGCTGAAATCCATATGAGTACGCCATGTGACAGCAGTCCTCAGTTAAAGACTGCAGTACATCGGAATCTCATTTGAGTCACTCATGAGTTGCAGATTCTAGTGCATACTCCCAGTCTTCCTTTTCTTGTGTTTTTTTTTTCTGCACTATTAACAATACGTTTCAGAGGCGTGAATTTTCAGGCATACGTTTTTCACTTCTGAGCAGCTTTACAAATTTTCTCGATAGCTTTTAATGAGAAGAAGAGCTGCAGTGGCCGCCAATTGCAATGCGCCTGCTGTGTACTGTCCTTTGCGGCAGTGTCCTAACGAGCTGCGGAGGTGTTCTGCTGCAATTTCACAGAGTAACATGCCATTCCCATACTGTGCGAGGTGCACGGTGTATATATTTCAAAGTATTTTTTTTTTTAATTTTTAGACAGTTCTTAATATGCCATACCACAGCATTTTGGCCTCAAGTTTCCTCTTGCCCAAGTTCTTTCAAGATATTCACTCGATTGAAGCTACTTTTGGCGCTTTCTCGCATTCACTGAAACAATCATGGTCTCTTCCTTCCCTCAGCATCTCGATGTTTCCGCTCTTACCTAAACGCGCCTAGAGAGCCACGAGTGCCATGCGCTTACGAGCGTAGCACCTGGATGTTCAAAAGGCCACGCTACTCCCACTGCCGCATCTATATTTAGCTTCTCTCTCCATGCACAAAGCCTGCGGATATCCTGCGCGAAGAACGTAACACCGCTACTCCATCTCAGCGCTGCACAAGCAACCGCACTCAAACACACGAACTCGCTGCAGTAGAGAGGCTGCGTAATCGAGCGCTGAGCAGATCACGTATTCCTTTCCAGCGCCAGACTTGGTAAACAACGCTCTCGAGACGCGACCACACGAAAAGCAGCACAAAATAAAAATACAAGAAGACTGAGAAGAAAGATCCAGTAATAAGACTCGGCAAATTGTCAAACTCCCACGTATGGATTGGAGGAAACCTGAAGGAAGGGTAAACTGAAGGGTTTGGAAAACGAAAACGCAGGGAAAGAAGGATTTCAGGAAATAAGACGGGCTTGAAATAATATGAAAGAACCTAAGAGTCGAAGGCGCCTGAAGGGAAAGGGGAGGGGTAAGGCGAGAGGGGCGCGTGCAACTGTCTGGGAGCACTGCAGACAGCCGCAGAGACGACCGTCAAGCAAGGGATCATAGGCAAGAAGTCTTGCTTACTGGGAAGCCACAGACACGGGAGGGAGGGCGAAACAGAAGCTTCGCCCGTCCTCGTCTCGGTGCGAGACCGCAGAAGCGTGCCAAGCCTAGACGGTGGTGGTGGTTGCTGCGGCGCATTTCTTATTCTGCTTGGCGGGGCATGCGGCGTCAGCATAGCAGCCAGCCAGCCAACCCATCTCGGCAAGCCTCAAAGACGCACACTCTCCTCCTCCTATGCAAGGGATGCCTCGTGATCTCTGGCTGCTTTGTTTTTGCCCCGAGAATTTTTCACCCCTCTTACCATGACCCCTTCGCGGCGTCCCCTTTTCCCTCTTTCTTTGTTTTCTGCTCCTTCCTGCTCCTCCCTTGTTCGGAGTTGAGCGCCGTAGTTCCTGGACCGCAAGCACAGCCGCCGTCGGCTGTTTGTTCTGTTCCCGGCTCGGAGGAGATGGAAGAGAGTTCGCGACGCCGTTGTGCCGCCGGCATCGCCGCGATTGCTACACGGCGCCTCCCCATCTTCCTCTTCTGAGCTTGACGTCAGCGCCAGAGATGCCCTGGTTTTGACGCGTCCCTCTCGTTCTACCGGCCCCCTAGCCGGTTGTTTTTCCTTTATCAAGTGGAGAGTTGCTGCCTTTCATTTCACCGACGGCGGTGACTGCGCCTTTCATCCTCCTCCTTTTCCTCCATACTGCCGCGACTTTTCCGGAAACATAAAGCGCCACGGTCGAAATCTGATTCCTCTTTTCTCGTGTCGCGCTCCTGGACGGAGAGATAATGGAAACAAGAGGCTCGCCTGTTTGCGCCCATGTTCGCTTAATGCGCGGAGGCTGCTGAGACATTCAACGCTGGCGCGCGACAGGGCCTCGAGCTCTTGATCCTCTTAGTACCGGGAGGGATATCAAGGTATACAGAGCGAATCAGCAGTGCTGTTTCTGAAAACGAAAATTGCCTCAGTGCACTGTTGTGAGTGCATTCTGCATATAGTGCCGTGTGTCCATTGTGTGTCCATTTACCTGGAGGGTTTTAGTGGCTGCTGCGTTTTTGGCTTCACCCCATCGGGTCTAAGAGTTAGTGAGAAGGGCTAGCCCGTCACTTTTCCTTCAGGAGATCGAGCAAGTCGCCGCTTACAAGCGATATTCAGGGGCCAAAGTGACAAAGCTGGCCACTGCTCCGAATTTTTTTTTTTTTTTTTCACCCGTATCTTTGTAACAGCAGCTGTGCTCCGTTTCGAGTTTCAAAGGAATTGTTCGCGCTCGTTTAACTGGCGCTTTTTATAACCCCTCCTCCCCCCCCCCCCTTCCTCCCACCCGTGTCTTAAGCTCTTCTTGATTACCGAGAATGGACCGGATGTACAGAGGAACACATTTTTACATTTTCGTCCAGCTTCCCTGAAAGATGAACAGGTGAATTCCGGTATTGGAAGCAAAACGTCTAGTCGATAAAGCACTTAGTGAAAGCTAATTAAAATACTGGTAAATGATTTTACTGCACCAAATTTACCGAAAACGTACTATCCCGCATATCTTGTATTCGCAAGCATTGTAGCATGCAGCCTTCGCATTCGGATAAAATGTAACATCAATGGGTGCACGCAATTTCAAAAGAACCGAGAATTCATACCAGCGATGACAAGGTTTATTTCTCTAGGTAAACAAGAATAATGCAGTATAAACGAAGGAAAAAATGCTCCAATGTTTCTTGGTACCCTCCGAGTTGAAAGCGCCTATACGTGATTATTTAAAGAAACCATTCGAATCGATTTTTCGCCTGTATTGACTTCAGTTCTCTTTGAACTGACAATCATATTAGCACTGTCTCTCCCTCCGTGTTGTAGAAAAGGCGATAGAGCCCACTGACAGCTGCGTCATATTGTTCTTTGACAGATATGACTTGTAGAGGTAATTGCGTAAGCATTAAAATCTGCAAATCCAATAAGAAGAAAACAGAATTGCCACTCCGTTGGTCTAATATATTCAATAACTATTCCGTTATTAGAACATAAACAAACAAAAAGAAAAAAATATACATGAATGAAAATATGGTCGCGGTGTTGTGCAACTGAAAGTGAAATCTATTTTTTACTTTACCTTTTGTCGTTGCCTTTCTTTATATCTTCCCATCGTGCACGGTGCCTATTACCGTGCTTCGAGTCTTGCTTTCTTGGTTACTACAAATACCTCGTAGCGATCTGTTAAACTATAACCTAGCTAGGAGTTCAAGCAATTGCCAAGCAAGCAGCGAAGGGGAGGGGGGGGGGGGGGCAGCCACAGCTGCGCTCTGGTGAGGCTAAATTACCTCTGCGACACCGCTAGGGCTCAGTGGTTAAGGCACTAAAATACTGAGTCCGGAGACCCGGCTGCGATCCCGGGAGACCTGGGGCCCTATACGTTATAGCACCGTACCGCTCCGCTGCCACAGGCTCCGGCGCTTTAATGCTTCGCAGGGTTTCTCGATTTGTACGAATGTTCCTGCAAGTAGGACATATTGGTACAAATGTTCGATTTGTATTCGATTCGGTTCTTAGCTTCCTTATTGTGATTCCGATCTGCTTGCAAAACGTACTATTCAGATAACCCTAGCTCGTCCTCATCTTTCGGCTCTTGCATCAGAGATCATCCTATCGGAAAGGCGTTATCCGCACTCGCAACTAAAGCCACAACGTATTTGTGCTTGTTCCTTCATTTTATTAGTAGGGTGGCCTTTTAGGCTTACACTTAGTGCATTATAGAGTTATTTGCCTCTATATTTGCCTTTTATTTTTATAGAATGCTTCTACTTCTTTCTGTAATTTTTTTATACTTATTTTCTCTCCATCGCTTCCGCAAGCTGCGTCCTGCATCTGGCCTTCTTTATCACCCGCGATCGGTACACGACGCGGGACACTTCCTTTCTCATTTTTCTTCCACTCCGCAAGAACACGGCCCAAAACAACAGCAAAGCTTCTTTTTTCTCTCTATCTATACGCACTACTTTCTTCCCGCAGCAGCAGCCCTTCAAGTTTCGACCCTCGCATCTGGTGCGTCGGCGCAGCCAGCGCGTCGTCGTCGGAGTTGACACTGATCGAGCGCTTTTCGCGATTCGAAACCCTGCCGTAGACGAAGAGCAAGGGAAAAGGAAGGAACGAGGGTGCGTGGGCCAAGCCCGATCTGCCACTCTCGCGACGAGAGAGGCCGATACGTCGCCGCTCTGAGCAGACTCTAAAAGTTGCCGGGTTGCTGCCAAGCTGGACCACGCCCCCTCGCGAGGAGCTCTTTCCGAAGCGGGTGACTGCTGTTCGCGGACGTGTCGTTGTCTTGATCACTGATGTACCGGTTTCGTTTCCTTCGCTTTTTTTTTAAACATCCTTCTCAGGCTTGCGTTGTGCTCGATGAAGAAGCTAAGGGAAACTGTGATCTCTGAGACGAAAGCGCGTCGACTGAAGGGCAGGATATGCCTGAACTCAAAAACCTAAAATGAAGTGAGACACGTCTATTCACATCATTCACAACTAAATTTTCTCTATCATCACTTTATCCGCTTTAAGAAAGCGAGTCGCCAGCGTCATCCTGCTCTGGAAATTTTATGGCAAGTTCTCAGCCCCACCCTTTTTCTTTTCCTTACTTTTTGCCCTCGAAAAACAATCGGATTCATGCAGACAGGAGGGTGTGACTGGGTTCACTGCGGCCTAGACATTTGTCTTCATTGCGTTACTACGCCTGCAGTGTCAAAAAGTCGCGCCTTTACGGCTGTGTAGATATAGGAGATTAATGGCGTGACAAAAGTCTACGGCGTTGCAGCTCAGAGGGAGATGCTATCTTTTCTGAGGACGTGCTGGAATAAAACGCTAGAACCAAATAAAGAAAAAGAAACGAAATGACCAGTAGAGGTAACGCTGGGCGTTTTCTTAGGGGACTACCATTCAATGACTACCATGAAATAATGACAAACGCGCTCATTGTGCATCGTTTGGGGGTGTGGCTGCCGCCTTTAAGACACGCCCTGTTGTGTCCGATCGCGCGTCTTCCTCTTTAATCATCCCTTTTTTTTTTTCTCGTAACGAATGTGATTCTACATTCGTCCCAGTGAAACGGTAACGCATACATTGCACATATACATCTTCGATTTAATCTTTACTTCTGAAACTTGCGGGTTGTTTTTATTATTGCGCTTCATGCACAACTGGAGTTATTGTTTCTGTGTGGCGATTTCTTACAACGAAGCAATCATTGTTTTTTCTCCCTACTGAATAAGCTCCGCACCATTGCAAGGTTTTATAGTAGGCATTGATATGCGTAATTAATACGCAGCAGAGTCTCATACTGCATATTTATTGCCCACATCTGTCTATTGTTCAATCTGGGTTTCTCTGCTCAGTGTTTCTCTTTCTCAACTGCATAGTAACCACGTCACAGCTACGCTAACCATTGCTAGAATGTAAAGAAGTTTCGGTTTTTCTTTCTTGCCAATTTAGTTGTCACACGCAGGGAAGAGACTTCTCATTTTAGCTCTTCGTGATTAGTTTTACCTTTGAATTATAATTAGCATAATGAGAAATAAATAGCATAGTTTTATATTCCTGCAGGCTACGCCGAAACACTTTTGGTTATAATTGGGCTGATAAAGACCAGTTTATGTCCCGAAGAAAAATAATAGCTTCGTGAGAACAAATTGACGGCCTTGCCGCACTCGCAACATCGTTCAAATCAATCCGTCCCTAAGCAATACTTTCCCGTAAACAACAGTCGTGTCCTAGGTTGAAGTAAGGGGCGCTTGGATGTTGGAGATAACGAGGTCACTTCCTGAAGTCCTACGATAGCATTCAGAAATTTCCTCTTCTACTCTATGCAGGCAATGAGACGAGAGCTAGTGGCATGGTTCGGTCCGGTAAAACTGACGTGATTCTGCGCCTTTACAATGACGACATCTGGGTTTCGTATTTTCGTTTAGCTAAGGTTGAGGGTCGCCGGAGAAGGGGTAGGCAGCGAACGCGATGGTTAGATGGCATCCTCGAGGCACTGCAGGTGAAGTTATGTGATGTTAGGAAGATAGTGAGAGACCGGCAAGCGTGGCGTGACATGGTCCATAGGGTCACGAAGAGTCGGACACGACTGAACGACTGAACTGAACTGAACTGTTATTTACTCGCTACCTTTCTGGAATATTCCTGCTATCAAAAAATCGTTATGCGAGTGCCAAAGCATATGTTGGCTTTTATAAAAACAGGTTTCCATAAAGGGAACAACGTGCTCTCAGCGGTAACAGTTTAACTAGAAGGGTGGGGCAGACGGAAAGAAAGAGTTGGCTCGCTGTTGCTGCGCAAGTTAATCCACTAAAAACCCTTCATGTATGAAAAGACTAGGCGATTGAGTCGTCAGGAGGCGCTGCAATGCCTTTCATCTGAAGCACTTCTGTCCTGTAGAGTTTTATTGACTGCTGTATGTTCAGGGCGCGTGCGTATGCACCGCTTTCAGTGAGGTATCATAGGGCATGTCCGTGTTCTGCATCTGATCTTTTTGTATTGTAGTTTAATACCTGAACCTAAGCGCTTTCTTCTCTTTTGCTCCACTTTATTTTGTCGCAACCACAGTCAGTATGGCTGCTGCCGTTTAATTATCAGCCTGAATTTGCATTACACCTTTTATATGTCAAGATTCATCCACTTTTATTCAGTAATAAAGACGTTCAGCAATTGCTCTGTCCACGTAGTGTTATCATGTAGTGGGCGATAAACGTGCTGAAACGTTGCGTTCAAGTATCAGATAGTTTTCTGCTAACGAATGGAACCTGTCTTCCGAATACCGTTGCCCTTTTCCCATATACAGGCTCCTTTGGTTCGAGCGGAAATTCTTTGAAACAGCGTTAAACGTTAAATTGCACGACTAAATGTGCATTGAAATGACTGCACCACGTGTTGCTGAGTGCGCACTCGTAAGTAGTTTCTTTGTATATATTTTTACCGCACCTCTCCCTGTAAAGCAAACCTGGGAACAAGAGGCATACATAAAACGAATAACTTGCTAAAAAATAGTGTGAAATGAACCTCAACTAGTGAACAAGCTAATCGCGTACACGTTACTCTCTTCCAAGTGTGAAAACGCTATTTAAATGAACCGTCAGAGGATCTAGAGTGGTTCTAAACGGCGGTAAGGCAGCGTATGTGTATATACCAATAAAAGAACTAGTGCTAACCTGAAGTCAAAATCTAGCCTTCTATCATTCGATTCGAGTCATAAAACAACCAGATTGTGTCCTTTTTCGTACAATTTTCTCCTCATTTGGAAACTGGATCCTCATGGCTGCTTACCGCGTTTCACATCGTCTTAATCGCGTAAGAGTAGTATATCTCCAATCTACTTAAGCCGCTGCGCATCTAAACATTTTTTTTTCTCGTCCATACAGCGGCGGAGTGCAATTGTTTTTCTGCCGCCGCAGTTCATCACACTCATCCAGGATGCTTCAAGGAATTTATTGAAATACTGATAGAACTGTAATAGCCCGCCCCTTATGTAATATTCCAACACAGACATTTGAGGCTAAAATAAATATTAGTACCACCCCGCTGTGGCGGCGCAGTGGTTAGAGTGCACGGCTGCTGTGCCTAAGGAAGCGGGATCGAGTCCCGACCGCAGCGGCCGTTTTTCAATCGAGGCGAAATACAAGGCGCCTGTGTGCTCTGCGATGACACTGCACGATAAAGAATTCCAGGTGGTCGAAAGTTCCGGAACCCTTCACTACGGGGTATCTCATAGCCTGAGTCGCTTTGGGACATTAAACCTTTACACACCAATACCAGTACTAATACAACAGGCTGTTTCGCAGGTGCAGTGTCATATAAGCCGATATATGAATATTAAAATGAGAAACTATGGATTTCACTTCCTTGTAAACTACAAAATATGCTTAAAATGGCGAAATATGCTTGCAGCTGTTCGGGCTCGAATTCTCTGTGACCGCATGGCAGCATAAAAGTAGGGGAGAAATTTCATTGTCTATTCTTTCTCCTGCGAGGACGTTTTTGCAGGTGTTGCTGCATTAGTGTAATTGGCTTTTATTACACGCAAAAAAGCACGGGAGGAAAGAAAGTTGACCGAACAGAGCGCTATCCTCAGGGGTAAATGCTCTGTTCCGTCAACTCGGTTCCTTCATGTGCTTGTCTGTCCTTGCTACAAACCAATTTGCATTTTCTTTTCAGGTTTGTGCAGAAATGGCGCGTTTTGTTCAAACCCACTGTAAAGTAACTTTAACCTAGACGACGAAGACAGAGGTTAAGTAGCCCAATAAATCCTGCAGTCAGGATTGGTGGCTTCTTTTTATCGGGAGGCGCTGCTTCGGATAAAACACGCAAAACTTCAGAGCCAGTTCACCTTTGCTTTTCCCGACGATATTCTCCCTTCGATCCTTGTGCGCTTCATGCGGGCCCTAATCAGAGCTGTTCAGCAGAGATTACGCCACGTGTCGCAGGCCACGATGAAAAGAGCCGGGTCCGATCGATGGGCGACGAGCACGCCGAGGGGAGATCGGCCTAATCAGAGCTACAAGCTGGCAGTCATAAACATGCCGCGCCGCCTGCGAGCGCGTTTGATGGCCTAATCGAAAGCGGAGCTGCGGGCTCGCCCCCTGACGACGTGTGCGGACAGTGCGGTGTGCCTTCTTGCGACATTGACGAGTGCCGTCCTTCTCTGAATACGTTGGCCCCCGTCTGTTACCTCCGCTCCAACAGTCAGCGAAGTCGCGGTCTGGTTGCTGTCGTGGAGACGTTGAGGAGACGTTGCCTGAGGCGGCGTTTCCACCAGTGGTTAGAGGCTTCCATGCGTTGCCGTATCCCACAAATTGGGTGCAGCGTGGTTGGCACGTTCGGATGTGCGAGCTGCTGCTGCTGCTGCTGGTGGTTCATGCACAGGTCTGGCTACGCTGCAACCAGCGTACAATGCTCAGTAGAGACGTTCACCTATCGCAAGTAAGAACAAGGCTGCAGACATTAATTGAGGTTACGCTCATAGTGAGCGAAGTATTGAGGAGAGCAGAGACAGTTCACTAGCGGATTTAAATCAGTTGCTGCTTATCTTTCAAGCATAACATCTCATAACGATTTGCAAAATGTGAATCCTTTCAAAACTAATTTCCTTGCAAAGATGCAGAAGAAATTCTGGTACTGCCAAAGTACAAATATTCCTAGCGGCTACGGCCAAGACTGTCTACGTTGCATGTCTTAGGCTGCTCGAACGCGGATAAATTAACGAATGAGAGCTACTGCACCAACATGAACGCGAATTGGCACATCGAAGTGATAGGACGAGAATACGTCATTGGAGTTTCGCGGACCATCATTATGGATATCACCATAAAACGCGATCGTACGCCGTACGAGTTACAGAAACCTTAAGACTAGCAGTTGGCGACGACAACGTAAATAGCTGCTTACTGATTTCGTCTGGCGTAGAATCCTCTCGGCCAAGCGTGGTGTCACGTTGAATATAACGCCCACAAACACAGTACAAATATGTCTTCATGGAACATCGAAGTCTTCAAACATCCAGGATCAAATTTTCAAGGCATCAAGTTTTGGTTCATAGGAGATATAAATATTACGCGGTACTACTAATAACGATGTTGAATGAGAAAAAAAAAGAGAAATAATTTTAATAATATCGTGTGAAAGAGGTGTTATAATAGTTTTGCTCTTAGTCGCCTAGGCTTTGTATGGCTGGCTGAAATGAGACGCACATCAATCATCGCACTATGACCCTATGTTGTCGCTGCAACACGTTGCTCTGCGGCTGCTATGCAACTGGTGTGCATAGCAACACGTTGCTAGGCACACCAGTTGCACGCCACGTTGCTATGCAACTGTTTACCAAACACAGCTGCTTCGCGGGTACAACTATAGGGAGAAGATGGATGCGCTGTATGAAAGAGAAGGGAACGAGGGTTGAGGAGGAGGCTCAGTTCGCAAGCCAAGCTAACGTTTCGGCAAGGGAATATGTTTTCGTCTGGTCAGTGCGATCATCACTGACTCCACAGTAATGACAAAAACTTGCTCAGGGTATTAGCCTGCACATTGATGTTTTGGTACTAATGTGGTGTTCGCTGTGTGCTGTTGAAATTCCCAGCAGCACATTAAATTGAGTAGCATTTCTGTATATTTAGAAATAAAAAACAGCGCGAATGCATTCTGGAATGTTTTTTATAAGGGACCGAAAGACAAATGATGTATGTCGGCGTGTATCGAGAAAGCACTGCATCTCGTAATGTATAAATAATACTCTCGCCAAAAACGAAGTTGTTATAACCGAAAATTGGCCAAGCAACAAAATGTTGATAGCGCCATCCCTGAATGATTTATCAAGTAAAATGCATGCGCCGGTAAACATTTTTTTCACGGAGGCAAACTACACCACCTTTAACTGCAAAATGATTAAATACTCCTCATTTCGGTAATGACATCATGAGTTTGCATCAATTAACGGTAAGGTTTTATATCAGATTTTTTCAACGCTGAGTGCGTTTTCGGTGGTTGGATATATACCAACGTTGCCATAAGGAACAAAGAAAAAAGAATAGTTTTTTACTGAGAAAAATAATTATATTACGTTTCCTCAACGTCTCTTTTGAGAAAACACTAAAGAATGAAAAATGCCTCGTAAGAAGGAAAAATTCTGTCCTCCAGATTTCATTTAGAGCGCGTAATTGTGTTTAATGATCCTGAACTTGATTTTTCACAGGTGAAAATAACTCCAAATAAAGAAATGCTAAGCTTTCGCAAGGCGATGAATGATGAAACGTCAGATCTAGTTCCTTACATGATCAAAAAAATGACGTACAGAACGCAAAGTGGAAAACAAATGGGGCGAAAAAATCGAGGTCGGGAGGACGAGATATGAAATGCGCACGCTTATACTGCGGTGTTTTCGCTTATCCTGATTCAGACTTTGTTTCTTTCATGACATTTTTTTTTCTTCTACGTTTTCAGACATACGCCTACCAGCTAGCCAGGAATTACCGCTCAAAAGTCTATCTATCGCAAGAGCATTAACTGGATTTAGTGACCATGTTCATAATTTGAACTTATGAAAAATAACGTCTTGAAAAAATGATAAGCATGTAGCGCTAGATAGGTCATGTTAATGGTGGCTGCTCTGTATCTCTAGTTAGTTTTGTCTTGTCTTCTAGTTTTCTTTACAAGTATATAAAAAGCGTCGAGGTATAAGACCTGCGGCCAGGGTTCACCCACGTACGTTCGCTACTTGGCCTGTTTCCTTAGCTCTTTGTGTTGCTTCTACTCTACTTTGCTTGGAACTAAGCGCTGCTTTCATAATTATTTCTTTTTAATTTTCTTTTCTTAACAATTTTTCTTAATATCATGAAAAGAAAAAGACATCCCGGCAAAACATTACAAAGGTAAATTTCACCGCAATATGCAATGCCCTTTGAGAAATAGGCAGAAATTGGTTTCCTCCACCAGGAAGTTTCGTGAAAAAGGCAGTTCCGTTTACGAGAAGATAAAGGAATAAACGACTGAAAAAAGAAACTTTAGGACTATAGAACGATGGTCGCCCACTCTTCGAAGGTGTTGAGTGATAAGTGACGTAAACAATACATATCGTTCAATGAATCTGCTGCTCGTCTTGCAGTACAGACCGGCAAAAAAAGTCGTTTCTAAATAAATAAAATTGGTATAAATAAATATCAAGCCACAAAAATAAAGAACAGCTGGAAGTTTTATGGGGAGATGGTAGATGTAGAGGGCTAACAACAACCTAATTGTCACTATGCTGACCTACTGCTTTCAATAGAAGAGAGTAGTAGCAACATGTCATGTTCAAAAATTTTGAAGTAACTGAACAAAAATGAATTCTAGGAATTTGTGCCTGTGCTGTCTTCTTCAAATGTCACAGTTTTAGCTGGAATCGATCGCAGGAACTATTATGCCAGTGAGATCCAATCATGCGAATAAAACGTAGACTGCAACAAGCATTTCTTTTCTAACCTCACTTAATAGGCACATTAGCATGATGACCACTGTTGTTATTTAATATTGATCCTATAGTGTAAGTGCTTAAATTTCTAGAGGGTGCTACCGTACGAAAGGCCGCGTTCAATTTGCATCCGATTCCTTTTGTTTTCCCTGCACTCGGTTTTTTTAATATAACTATACTGAAACATTTCCTCCATAGGCAATTGTCTATAAAGATGAAAACGTGCGCTTAACACTGATAACTGCAGACCGATCACTAGCTAATTAATCACAGTGTCGTTTGTTCGTATTCCCGCTACGTGTACAATAAGTGCTTGCACTCTAGAGCACTCCACGCTGTACTGCTTTGTAGCGAATCGCCGAAGGAATTACGTCTTGAGGCGAATCGCCCCCTCTACAAGAATATTTCCTCCAACGTGCAGATGAACAATTAGTTCCACCGAAATCTTTTGCTTTCGTGCAGGAGATGCAAGCATAAAACGTCAGAAAGAGAAACGGGGCAGACGGAAAATAGTTTCGCGCGGAGCCTAATTTGCCTCGTGGCTCAGGTATTAATCAGAGTGAGTAAGGATACAGATTAAGACGTCCCCACGTGTAGGTCTAAGCCTAGAGTAAGAGAATAAAGATCTCTGAGCGTTACGACATGCTTTTGGCTTTCCAGTGTTCGCTTCCATGAGCGTCCTTTCTCCTCCACCCTGTCGAAATGAAATAAAGGAGAGAATCGCTGAGAAAAAGATGAAAAAGGAAAGACGAGAATACGAGAGAGGTACAAGCCCCAGTAGGGAAGAGGAGAGTGATTTGTGTCGCCGTGATGGATTAGAGCACGGTTCAAGTAACTTGACCGGGACAAATTGGCGATCGTCCCGCTCTGCTGGGCGCGAGCGCAAAGCCCCCGGTTTTAACGGTATCCGAGTTGCCAAGCTACGGGTCGCTGTCCCCCTCATCCGCCCTCCTTGCGAAGCCTCTAGGGAGAGGTGGAAACGGGACGAAAAAAAAAAAGAAGAAAACTGTGGCAAGGAAGAAGAAGGCTCAGTCTACGCCGAAGCATTGGTATACGGGTGCGGAAAGCACGCACGCATGTCAGAAGCTACCGTCCTTTGGCACTTCGCGCATTTCGATGGTTTGCCTCTATGTCCGAGATTCTTAATTTTGCTAATCAAAGTTGCACAATAAAACCAAGGCTGTCGACCCGAATCAATGACAAAAAAGAAACACTACAGTTGTGCATTCGATTCGTTGCGGAGGTGAAGAATTTTTTCTGCCTGATTCTTTCGACCTAGATGGCTGGATGAAATTTCGCGCGTTTTTTTTTTTTTTGCAGCACCTGCATCTATAAAACAAATGCAGGTGCTGAAGTTTTGTAATTCTTTGACCCCGTCGTCGCGTGCGAGATACCTTGACGCCTTTGTGAATTCGACGTTTAACAGCGCATTAATAATTGAACGGAGTTGAGCAAAGGCGCAGAGAGAGAGAAAAAGAAAACTTTATGTCAAAAAGCAAAAGAAAAGAGAAAGGAAAAAAGAAAAAAGGAAAAAAAAGGAGGGGGGGGGGGGCAGTGAGTGGAGTCTTCATTTCAAGACCCCAGTGGCCTGGGCTGCCGCTCTTGCCTGAGTTACCAGCCTACGCTGGGTCTCTAGCAAAGGCGCAAGTCTGCTCACTGTCGGTAAACTATTTCAGGTAAGGAAGGCCACCGCAGACACTGTAGACAGTTAAATGCTCAGAGGAACCCAGATTCACAATAGACACAGGCAAGGTTTTCAGCGTAGTGCATCGCTTTTGTTGTTCTTGAAGACAGTCGCGGGGCAGGTATTGTGCCGCTGAAAAGAACTATTCGGTGACTGCAAGATGACTTTTTGGCTTAAACACCAAGCTATCTGGGTTTCAAAAAGTGCATTTCGTTTTGTTCCCGCGCCTCTATGCGCGAACATTTCATTTCGCAGCGTCTTAATTTCCCATTTTGCAATTAATATTTAGGCGTACGATTACCTAATACTTCTAAGCCGCTGCATCTATGGCCTCTAATATAAATTGTAAGACTTGTGAAATCTCAAGAATAGCTATGCATTATGCTTTGTACGGTAAATATACTATTCCCACCCTGTAGCTATGCGTGGTGCATGCTTCTGAAATGTTTCATCGGGATGTATGTCCTCACGGGAATAACAATGCTTTCAGGCGAAACAATTTGATAACGAGGAGAATAATCGGGGGAAGGGGGGGGGGGAAGGAAGGAGAAGGCGTGTCTAGCGCACTGACGTTGCCACTCATTACTCCTGATCTGAATGCTTGGTTACGCGTACAGCGCACCACAGTGGGAATTATCCGATATTTGGGCTACAGCTGCCCAAACCAGAATAACACACTTGGAAATACTTTCCGGCAAACTTGTGTGTACTTTTGTCTTCCGTATCATGCTAGGCTGACAAAGAACAGCGCATGCAGCGAGCGAAGAAAGAACGATACGGAACATGCAATTCCTTCCTTGTCGTGCATTCTTCGCCTGCCTTCATGGTTGGTCTAGAGCGTTAGCTCTACTACGTTCATATGCGAGTTTAGCCTTATTCTGCCTTATTAATGCAGCTAGTACGTTATGAGTTCCAGAGACGGCGCCACGTACTAGAGCGCCGCCTGTTGTTTCATCTTGCGCTGTGCATCAAGCAACGTCGCCTTTACCTGCGTCGCCGCCGACCGCGCCTCGTCTACAACTGCAACACACTCTCGCGCTGTGCAGTAAACATCGCCGTTTTCATGAAGTTCCGTTTGCGCAGCTCCTCTGTTTAACCCAGGTGCATACGCCATACACGTATACGTCATCTCGCTAAAACAGAGACCGCAGCCGTGCCAGACAGGCTACCGAGAAGCTTATCAATCGCGGAATCGAGCGAAGATTGAAGCGGCAGCAGCGACTGTGATTGATGGCTTACGCTCGTGAAACTTAGTTCAAGGATAGTTGACATCTATAATTTTTAAAGTTATTTCATTGACGGAGGCATCTAATCGTCATTCGTCTCTAGAGTGGGCTGTGACGTCAGCATAAGGAGCATTGTTTGTTTGTGGCTGTGCACATTGTTCCATCTGGAAATGCGTGCTTTTGGAATCTTTGCACTAGGCCGACTGCAACGGGAGGCCTTATCGAAAAAAAAATCTTACACCCCTTTTTAATTTGCTGCGCTGTGTGCTTAGTGGGAGTGAGAACCAGTACCACTAACTGGTAGTGGTTCTCATACCTTTGCAGGCTGTGAGTGTTATTTGAAACTGGCTTTTGGCCATAGAAGGCGCAGTGGTGTTTACGGAGCTTCTCCCAAGCGTATACCACTGCAGAATGCCGGGTGCAATGACGGTGCACATTTGTATACACCTTTTTACTGGTAGATGTCCGGCGGTGGGCTTCAAGCCAGCCACTTCCCGCAGCCGAGACGGGAGCTTTAACTACTAGGCCACGGCTACATTTTTTTTCCTTGACCCCTTTCCCAAGTATTTTAACCCGGAAAAGCCGAGTACCAGGATGGGGATATTTTATACCTATTGGAAACCGGTGGGTGCCCGGCGGTACCAGTGATCGAACCTGGTACCTCCCGAATGCGAGGCGGGCGCTCTACCAAAAGACCACCGTTTCTGTACTTAGAGGGCCATAAATTGGTTTCTGCCGCACATAGTGGGCTTACTGGTTGTCCGATGACGGAACGAATCACTGACTCATCGACGCGAATTTATTGGTTGCCGAAATCGTATCAAATCCCAGGGATGTTTTCTCGTTTTGAACCGTGGTCAAGCCTGAGGAAAGCTCAGCACTTCTCACAGTTCATTTAGAGGCGGCGGAACGAGATTTTGGTGCCCTGCACATGTCATCCCCGGTTTTCGTCCCTGAAAAGCAGCAATCCAAGCAGTTGTCAAGGAAAGCAGTGGTTGAGCCAAAGAAAGTGATTAACTCTAGCAACAATCACGCTTTTCTAAAGTTCAGATCAATCGCATCTGACGTGGTCCATATTCTAAGCATCGAATGTAAGTTGATTGCGCAGTAGCCTCTCCGCGCAAAAAAAAAAATAATAATAAATAAAAATCTATCACTGCGTTCTCCCGGTTCACCCAATAGCCAAAGTCCGCAGCCTAACCAACCAGTTACGTCAGGTAGTTGCGTCCGCGTAGGAAAGGCCTCCCGCCAAGTTCGTAGCATAGGATTCACAGACCAGCAAATTTTTACAACATTACAACATGAAGCTCCTGAGAAATTTAAAACGAAAACAACTTGGAGTGTGTAATATGTGTTTCCTGCACACATCTAACGTAAGCGTGACAATAGTACAGTTTTTCACGGCGCCCCCGTTTCCGTCGGCGCTGCGCCACGGACCCGAGGAGGAAGGAGACCACGCCGATCGATGCTCGCACTACGCCACCCACGCCACCTGTTGAGCCAGTCGAAAAGCGCCGCGCGACTGCACCCGTTTGTTCTGCGGCTCCGCCTCGCGCTTCGCTGATTCTGTGCGTGCTCGATTCCGGTGAATGCGTCCGCGCACCGTCTCCGTCTTTCAGTTGAGCATGCCAGCTCGCTGACTTGCCGCAATCCAAGGCAAGATAGAACGAAGGAGGAAATGAGTGAGAGAAGAAATAAAAAAAGTTCTGATATCAAGCCACGGCTTCTCCAATTTGGATCTTTTCTTCTTATTTTTGCCACGAAACATTTTGAGGAATCTGCCGGCGCCTCCTCACGTCGGCAAACTTCGGGCCTCTTTATGCGTCTTTATTCGCAGTGGCAAGCGGGACACTTCTTTCTGCCGACGCAACCCTGCTTCAAACCTTTTTGTGTGTGTGTGTGTTTGTGTGCATTTCATTTGAACGGATTCGACAGCGCTTTCAGAATTTCAATGGAACTCTGCCGGCGGCGGAAACTTCCGGAGGCAGTCACAGCTCACTGATTCCTCATTCGAATTTTTGCTTCGCCTATAGAGTGTAGTTTGGGCCTGGCTAGTTGGGCTCGACGGAGCATAAATAAAGGGAAAGAACAAAAGTTTAGAACGAGTTGAAGATGTAGCCATCATTGGAAGAATCCCGTTGCAAGCCTTGAAAGGCACTAGATGAGTACTGCACTAGACCAGCCACCGTAAAGTAATGATGGTGGCATAAAAGCGCCGCCTTTTTGCATTTCTCATTCAAACAGGAGTAGTTAGTAGTCAATCAGGCGTAAATTCGGTAAATCCCAGAGCAAATACAGTCAAGGGGATAATAATAACAGATAGTTTGCCATCAACGAATGCTGTAAAGCTCGCTGTCAGGCGAAGAATGCTAGAGCGAGGTCTCTCCCCCACCATTAACTCTTTATTCACTCGGTATTGGGAAAGATAAGAAATCTGGGCTTGGAAACGAGTATTTCTAGGTGCTCATGTTTTACACAATGCTTAGATAGCCACCTATAGATCACCTGCGGATGCTCTATGTGACTCACTCGGAGCAGTCTTGTCTTCCGTAAACAGATCAGGAGCAGAGACCGAGTATCGCATTTTGCCTGCACATGCACACATGTAGCGGTGAAAGTGGGGCTAACGCCTGAATTCAAGGCCTCCGATGTCAACGGTCTCCACAACTGACTTAAGGGTGTGCAGACCGGAGTGCATGGTGTAAAACGGACAATTAGTGAGTGAGCGAGTGAGCGAGTGAGCGAGCAAACTCTATGAAGGCGAAAGCCTTTAGCAGCTTATGAGTGACTTCCGCAGAAACTGTGCGCGAGATGTGTACGCGACATTCCGCGTACACATCGGTACAATATCGATGGGGATCTGGTATATAGTGGCCGATAGTTATACTTAGTGATTGATAATGATAGTTGATGAGGAAGAGAGAGAAAGAGGAGAGAGCTCTCTCTTTCAGAGAGAACGAGGGAGGAATAAATTCTCTTTATAGAGAGAGAAAAAGAGACTATCTCTTCCCCTTTCCCTCCATCCCCCTCCCCTTATCTCTCTATCCGTCTCCCTCTCTTTTCGCCTCTCTAACCCCCTTCATTCCTTCTCCCCTCACTCCCAGAGAGTAGAGACGGTGAGAGAGAAAGAGTATTCTCTCTCTCTCTCTCTAGAGACTCTCTCCCGAGGACTCAAGGGCGTTCCAAGGATCGCAGGAAGCTTGCGGCCAAAACGCTCTCGCCTTGCTGCAAATAGGTGACATAACTGCTCCCCTGAAATTTTTGAACTGTTAGTTTTAGCTGGCCGTAAGTTATTCGCATCAAAAAATAAAACTAATATTGCTGATGAAGCGATCCACATCCGGGCCACTGTCTCAAGTACTCGAGGAACTATAGCTTTATTCGTGATTTTGGGCGCGCGCACATACCGTCAGGCATCCCTGGTCGGATGTTCTCTTGCAGGATATGACGTCCATTGCGTCTTGGGTGGCTGGACGGAAGTTTTGCGCACTCTTGTAGACTGGTTAGGGGGACCGTTTTTCTTGCTGGTTCCCGCCCTTGTACGTTCACTGGCGCAATCGCTTAGAATTGTTATGTGTAAGCGCTACGCATCGTGGCTTCCATTCCCTTCAGATGGGGCGAAAGTACAAAGCACGACTGGGATAATACAGCGCATGTGTTCCGTCTTTCTTCGCTACTAGCCCTAAGCGCAAGCACTCTGTAGAACTTTCTCCTCCATGACTCAGCTTGATGCGATGTCGGTTCCTCTTCGGCGCAGCAGGGTCAAAAGCTGTGGCATTCTTTATAATGGTTGGGGGGGGGGGGGGGCAGGGCCGGTTAGTAATAGTTCTATATTATTGTTACTCTTTGTACCAACGTTGTACATCCCTATCATTCTACAATAGAATATCAGGCACCTTTTCCTGCTTAGCCTAAACACGCCTCTTAAATGTAAAGCACGCGTTCTTAGCAAACGCAATGCGGCTCTAAGCAGTTTATCCTCAGACAACTCCCTAGAGCCATTCCGCTCGTCTCCCAATCATCTTCGCAGGTATCTCTGGCGAACCCATGCTCTCTCGCAAAAGCCATCACCGCGTCTCAATAACGAAGGAATTAGCCGAGCACATTGTACACATAAACACCTACCCATATCCTTTCCCCCCACCATGAACCTCATTGTCTGATATTCCTGCCTCATTCGACCCACTTCATGCGATAAACTAGAAACTTGAGGTTTTTCTCCTCTATCGCCTTCTCCTTCCCTCCCTCCCTCCCTCTCTCTAGCTCTCTCTCTCTCTCTTTCTCACTATCACACACACACACACACACACACACACACACACACACACACACACACACACACACACACACACACACACACACACACACACACACACACACACACACACACACACACACACACACACACACACACACACACACACACACACACACACACACACACACACACACACACACACACACACACACACACACACACGCACACACACACACACACACACACACACACACACACGCACGCACTTTTGGCCTCCTTTGAAATGCGGCTGTAACGCAGCCCAGAGGCGAATCGGAGAAGTTGCGCGCGACAGCAAAATATTAACAGGAATCGATATGTTTGTCTCCTTCAAAACTACCGACGCAATGATCCCCCAGCTGTTTACACAGCCGCGACAACTAGCGGAAAAAAAGAGGAGCACCTCTTCTGAAGTCGATACACCTTGTTTATTTGCAAATGCGAATCGACCGTTCACCAACGCCAGCAGCATCGTATTTTAACTGTGTAAAGAAGGGGTATGTGAAAAGGGTGCGCGAGTCTCTGCATCCGTTTACAATTCGCCGCGTCTCTGGGAGCAATGCCTCAGCCGTTTGTATATGTGTACGCTGACGGTGTTAGTCTTGACTTTGTGCAAGGTCGACAGATGATGGCACTGTGAATTGACGGTGAAATACGAATGAAGTGTGGAAAAGAACACAGTTTCAATACTAGCGATGTAGGCAGGTCTTTGGAGCGTCATCATCATCATCATCATCAGCCTGATTATACCCACTGCAGGGCGAAGGCCTCTCCCATATCTCTCCACTTAACCCGGTTCTGTGCTAGCTGCATCCACTTGACCCCTGCGAACTTCTTAATCTCATCCGCCCACCTAACTTTCTGCCGCCCCCTGCTACGCTTTCCTTCCCTTGGAATCCAGTTTGTTACCCTCAGCGACCATCGGTTATCCTCTCTTCGCACTACATGTCCTGCCCATGTCCATTTCTTCTTCTTAATTTCCACTAGAATGTCGTTAACTTGAGTTATTTCTCTGACCCACTCTGCACGCTTTCTATCTCTTAATGTTACCCCTACCATTTTTCGTTCCATAGCCCTCTGGGTTGTCCTCAACTTAAGTAGAACTCTCTTGGTTAGCCTCCACGTTTCAGCCCCATAGGTGAGTACAGGCAAGATGCAACTGTTGTATACTTTCCTCTTGAGCGATACCGGTAAGCTGCTAGTCATAATCTGCGAGTGCTTGCCAAATGCGCTCCATCCCAATCTTATTCTTCTTGTTATTTCCTTTTCATGATCCGGATCTGCGGTTACTACCTGTCCTAAGTAGATATATTCGCCTACTACTTCCAGTATTTCGCTACCTAATGTAAACTGCCGTTCCTTCCCGAGGCTGTTGAACATTACCTTAGTCTTCTGCATATTGATTTTCAAGCCTACCTTTCTACTTTTCCTGTCTAGGTCATCAATCATTATTTGCAGTTCATCCCCCGAGTTGCTTAGCAAGGCAATGTCATCAGCAAATCGCAGATTACTGAGGTATTCTCCATCTACCCTTATCCCTAACTGCTCCCATTCCAAGTCTCTGAATACTTCCTCTAAACAAGCTGTGAATAGTACTGGGGAGATTGTGTCTCCTTGCCTAACACCTTTCTTTATGGGAATTTTGTTGCTTTCTTTATGTAGAACTATGGTTGCTGTGCAGCCACTATATATATCTTCCAGCACTTTCACGTACGGCTCGTCTACCCCCTGATTTCGCAATGCCTGCATCACCGCCGAGGTTTCAACTGAGTCAAATGCTTTTTCGTAATCAATGAATGCTATGTATAAGGGCTGGTTATATTCCGAGCATTTTTCTATCACCTGATTGATGGTATGGATATGATCGATAGTAGAGTACCGTTTCCGAAACCCTGCTTGATCCTTTGCTTGATTGCAGTCTAAGGTTGTCCTGATTCTATTAGCGATTACCTTAGTAAATAACTTATACGTAACAGACAGTAAGCTGATTGGTCTGTAATTTTTAAGGTCCTTAGAGTCCCCTTTCTTGTGAATGAGGATAATGTTTGCATTCTTCCATGCTTCCGGTACCGTCGATGACACCAGGCACCAGGCGTAGAGCGTTGCATTTCTTTCTTCTTTTGTCTGCCAGAAGTTGCTGTAATGATAGCACTATACTCTGAGACCCGGAAGTATGATGAACATAAATGTACCAAGTACGGAGTAACTAAACCTCCTTATTACCGGGGATAAGAAACGGAACTGACGACTATCTCTGCACATGCGAACATGCACATGCAATTCATTTTCTACTGAGATTACAGTGATTAATTACGAATAATCATTGCATGAAAAATATTTATTCAAGGTCTTAGCAATCGGAATTATGAACATAGCATTAATAAACTCAAAAGAGAGCAGTGTCGCTTAGGGATGGTATACGAGTTGACGTGCTAGCGAAAAAAATAGAAAAGAGAAGAAAATTCCAGTCATCTTGTGATGGGCGCTGCCGATGGATGGATGGATGGAATATAGGAGCGTCCCCTTTGAAACGAGGTGGTAGCAGTAGCTATCATGCTCATTTTTCTCCATATATCTTAATATTGATTTAGAATTGTTAACTAAACCATCATTCTATTTATTAAATTTTGCTCCTACATTACTATCATTATGTCACTTCTCTGCTTTTAAGCCACCAATCTTCCAGCTGGATGGATGGATGGATGGAATATAGGAGCGTCTCCTTTGAAACGGGGTGGTAGCAGTAGCTATCATGCTCATTTTTCTCCTTCCTGTTTTGTGTCGACGGCGCCATCTAGCGGCTAAGTTGAGAACAACTGTCATGCTGGTATGTGCGATCGCATCCGTGGAACCGGAGACACGCACATCGACATTTCGGAGATTTGGCATTGAAATGTTTGCGTTCTGGAAGTATCTGACTGAAAGAAAAAAGATTTTCAGCAGTAGTCAAGCCCTTCGGCCAGAAATGACCGGAATATATTCCCCTGATCGGATCGACCCAGCACGAGAAGCTTTATTATAATTAGTGTGCAACTTTTATGGGGCACAGAGAGGTGAATAAGCAAGCAACAAAAGGCAGCTTTCTATCTACTTTTTATCGTTGAATGATTTCTAGAGACAGGCTACCATTACCGTTCGAGCACTCAGAGCAAGCGAATGTAGCCATTTCATGATATTTTTAGGAGCAATGCTAATCACATTACATTTGTTGTGCCCACAGATCATGCACATAAACTGTTTACTTCTTGATCGGCTACTGCGCGGAGTTCTCAAAACTCCACTGGGGTTCTAATCATAAACATCCATTCTCGATGTCAGGTTCCTTTAGTCTACCCTAGGTTACTGCGGTTGGGTAACAAAGCTGGGGCGCTCAAGCGTCCGTACAGGATTGTCTGTTTGATGATCGGATTTAAACATTGGCTGCATAACTCAGCTACCGGTTTGCTGGTGCGTGCGACGAGTAGAGATGACTGTCATTGACTCGGCGGGATCTTGGAATTTATTTGACTGGCGGCTGCAGCTGCGTTCGTCTGATGCTCCCGTCGTGCAAACATCTGGTCAGATGAAACAGAAAACTGACAATTTATACTTGCGGAATCGTGACTTAATGAAGTAATGTCCCATATTGACCTCAGCCAATTTTGCTTGTATGAAATATTATATATATATATATATATATATATATATATATATATATATATATATATATATATATATATATATATATATATAGATACCCTTCCTGCGTGGTGCCGACCGCGCGTGTTATCTGATTGCTGCGCGCGTTCCCCTTTTGCCGCTGCTTAACATCCCCCCCCCCCCCCTCCCTTTACTTCCTGCGTGGCGGCGAGGGTGCTCTCCGGTTGCCGAAACGCCGGCTTGCTATCAGCGGATCACGGTGCGTGCATCCCAAGCCGAAACGCACAGAGTCACGCTCTCTTCACTCGCTAGCGGCGTCAGCGGCATCAGTCGGTCGCTGCTATCTGTTCGTCGCGCAACGTTCCTATGGGCCCACGCGCTGTCTCCCGCAACCTCCCGATAATTTAATTGCTCTCTTCATTTCTCCGACCACAAAGCTTATTTTATAACAGCCAAGAACTGTTAGTAGAGTGTTTCTTGAAGTAATACGTGTGAAAAATTAAGAAAAAAAGTCGTTTGTAATTGTATATACGTGTCTTGCCCGAAATCTTTGCCTCAATCTATCGAAAAGGTGAAATAGCTGATGAGCTGCGCTCAAATTTCGCATTACTAAGTAACGTAATCGACGGGAATTTATTATAAAGCGTACAAAATATAGAGAAAAAAAACTAAATATAGAGCGATGTTCTTATCAGCTGAGCAGCTTCGACGCTTTTCGGCTATCTGAGGCGCTTTGTGCGCAAAAGACTGCGCAGTACGCGCGCTTTGTGCGTAGAACGCCCTGGCGTCCCCGCTGCTACCACCGCGTCCACATATGTCAGAGAGGAGGAATGATGCTATTCGCTCCAGTTCGACGCTATTTTACTCCTCGCCGCGAAAACGGTCTAGGCGTAGGGCGAAGTTGAAGTAACTGTGAGTTAATATAGGTGGCAAAAAGAACACCTACAAAGTACATTACCAGAGTGGCTAAAAAGTGCAATAGCAATACCAAAGGCGATATCGTACCCTGCTTGATAGCAGATAGAGTTTGCACGGCGGTTATATGTTCTTGTTTAGCGTGTACAAAAATATTAATAGTCCTGCCGGTGAGAAAGTAGTTGTCGGAGAAAACTGAGGTTTGAAATTGATGGCTTTTTAAACCATGATTTATTTAAAAATTATAGCGTTAGTTATTTTTTAAGCCTTTACCCCGAATACGAAGAAATAAAATGCCTGTTGTCTTTTTCGAGGCTCCTGCTGCCATCTCTGTGTAATCGATTTTCGCTAGGATTGCCAAGTTCCTAATTTTTAAAAATTCATCGAAGATTAAGCTACACAAAACTGAAAAGCAAGTGAACATTGTAAAACACAAAATATTCCGCACAATAAACAAGGAAACGGGTTTATCACTTTTTACTGACTGGGTCTCCAAATCAGTACTTGTATAAAATAAATGACTGATGTAAATTGTAGCAAATATCATTAAAACTCAATAAATCAACATGCACGACTATTTCATCAAACATCAACCGCTAGAGTTTGGGTATAGTCAGTACAAGGAAACACGCTCCGACGTACAAATGTATTTCGACACTTAGGGTTGACCATTACGTCGAACCTTAGCTGAAGGCCACACATTCTGTCCATTGTTGGTAAAGCTAATATGAAGTTAAGCTACCTCAGGCGAACACTAAAGTTTGCTTCAAGTGAAACAAAACTCACTGCATATAAAACATTGGTGCGCCCATTACTGGAGTACGCATGTGAGGTGTGGAAGCCGAAAACAAAGTGTTCGTACCGGAATTGGAGCCCATTCAGCGACTAGCATTACGTTTCATATTTTCCCGTTTCAGGAGGAATGATTCAGTAACTCTATTGTACAGTAGAGCCAATTTACTGTTCCTTTTTCTTAGACGGAAGCATAAAACGTCTGTGTCTATTTAGTAGCATCGTGACTGAAACTGTTGGAATTGATAAGCAATGTTACATCAAGGAATGCACATCTCGCATAATTCATAATAAAAACACTCGACATGTCAAAGAATCATTGCTGCTAAAGATTGCATGAAATATTCCTTCTTTCCGCATACCGCCCACGACTGGAATCAGTTACCTGCTTTCGTGGTGTCTGTAGTATCTCGCGATACATTTTCATCTCTACTTTATAATCATTTGTGTAGAATCTAGCAATGATATTTTGGTGATGGGTTTGTTGTAGCTGCTTCTCTTGGTATGTTGTCACTAAACATGTATTGCCCTCACTGCTACCTTAGTCGTGGAAAGGACTGGTAGTACGTAATAATAAATAAATAACTTGCTTAATTTTGTGCTTCATTGCTTTAATTATACGCGTTTTTTTTTATTTTCGTACAGCACGTCTACAAATTATATTTTTTTATATTTTTCCCTCAAATATTTCAAGACCGCCATACGCTTTAATGAGACCAGTTGCTTGCCTGATATTTAGAGCTTGTGGTGAGAAGGAGGAGATTTTTTCACCGGTTTACCCTCGAGCCCCCTCGAGCACTTACCGAGCGGTAATCGCGTTAAACTTCAATTCTGCGCCCTCTCTTCACTCCTTCGTCCGTGCTCCGTTTGTGTGCCGAACGTGACGGCAGAGCTGCTGGTAATTTTTCTGTGTTTTCCTTTCATGTTCTTATAATTTGGTCCATGGCTCATTAATGGCTGTCTGTTTGCAGTCTTTCAGCGGGACGTGTATCTACAAATATGGTTCCACTTGACGTCTATTTGTTCAAAACACATTGCACGCCCTCTCTCTAGCATCTAAAAGCTTAGCAAAAGCTGCGGCTTTGGTTGGTTCAGCGAGGAAAGAAAAACAAGCGCACTCAGGAAATGTACGGCTTTGGGCTTTTCGTTTTGAGAGGTAGTGTTCGCCATCATGTTTGCGTCGGTTTGATAAAAGGGAAGTGAATACACATTACATTAGTTTACATTAGGTAGCGAAGCACTGGAAGTAGTAGGCGAATATGTATACTTAGGACAGGTAGAAACCGCAGATCCGGACCACGAAAAGGAAATAACAAGAAGAATAAGATTGGAATGGAGCGCATTTGGCAAGCACTCACATATTATGACTAGCAGCTTACCGGTATCGCTGAAGAGGAAAGTATATAACAGTTGCATCTTACCTGCACTCACCTATGGGGCTGAAACGTGGAGGCTAACCAAGAGAGTTCTGCTTAAGTTGAGGACAACCCAGAGGGCTATGGAACGAAAAATGGTAGGGGTAACATTAAGAGATAGGAAGCGTGCACAGTGGGTCAGAGAAATAGCTCAAGTTACCGACATTCTAGTGGAAATTAGGAAGAAGAAATGGGCGTGGGCAGGACATGTAGTGCGAAGAGAGGATAACCGATGGTCGCTTAGAGTAACAAACTGAATTCCAAGAGAAGGAAAGCGTAGCGGGGGGCGGCAGAAATTAAGGTGGGTGGATGAGGTTAAGTTCGCAGGGGTCAAGTGGTTGCAGCTAGCACAGAACCGGGTTAATTTGAGAAATATGGGAGAGGCCTTCGCCCTGCAGTGGGTATAATCGGGCTGATGATGATGATGATGAGGATGAATGCACCAGCAGTAAAGGCTTCCACTTATGACGGAAAACTGATCCGATGTATGGAAACCATTCATCGATTCACGGGTCTAGCTAGCACTGTGGACAATTATCGTCGTCACCACGTTCACGGCTATCATGACTTATTTTACTACCGTAACCTATGCTGCTGCAGAAGACCTTATACTAATTTCTTTTCTCTCGCGCTATATATTAGGCCACTTTATTAGCTTACTTGCCATTTAAATTGAAGCGAATAACGCGACTGCACGAAAGGACTAATGCGAAAGGGCACTTTTTTTTATACTTTTCTTTCACCATTTAATGCTTCCTTTTTCTTACTTTATTTCTGCGTCCTTTGTTTTCCTTTACTTTAATAATTTCTTCTTTATTCCGCTTCTCTCCTTCACTTTCTTTTCCTTTCTCTTCTGCTCCCACCCTTTTCTCCTTTATTCCTTTTTACCTTCCCTTTCTCCTTTTGTCTATTTTTCTCTCTTGCCGTCTCCGCTCTTAGCCGCGTGATCCTTACTTTGGCTTCATCATGCGTGAGAATAGGTATGCACAGAACTGCAGTTAGTCTTTCGCTTTAGGAGTTTTCCGAGGGCAAGTTAGTCATCGTCCAGCACGTGCAGCGACAAAGCGGCTTTATTCTAAAATTGTCAAAACATTGGTTTTCTTTCTCTTTTGCTTAAAACCCTAAATCTCTATTCGGTCTTCCGGTACTTAGTCCGGATTCAACGAAGACCCACACTTAAAGAGCCTTTTCGCGACGATGCACGAGGTATACAATTTCCGCGCCAATCGGTCCGGTTACGACCGGAATTGGTTTGGTTTGGCTCAAGTTATCTCCCGTGCGTATTTTCCTGAACGTGGGCAGCGCAAACCTCCGAAAGTTCTCAAAGCATAGCAGCGCCCTCTAGATGCCAGAAATGGCACATGAATCTGTTGTTTTTTTTTTTTTTTTTTTTTTTTTTGCCTGGCGGGGCTGCAACTTTTCTATCGAAAGAAAAACAAAACAGTTACTGGTTTCGTGACGATTCCGAGGCTACGGTGGCTATGAAAAGAAAGATGTGTGGTAACAGAGGCAGAAAGGTCGGTTATTTGCATGCTTATGAAAACGTTCTCGCATGTCAAGCAGGATAATGGTTGAGAAACACAGGATATTTGCATCAGAGCTCCTAGCACTAAGCATGAAATGTACATAAATGTAGCTGTCATGTTCTATCGGGTTTTTACCACTAATTGGCAAAAGCTTCAACATAACTCCAGTATAGTCGGATTCAAGAATTCATCCCAAGCACGAAGCAGCAAACGCCCCTCAAATGAGATCCACATACTGAATGGCATAGAACGATATTTTCATTTTTCATGAAAAATCTGTCAAAGCGATTGGCTGAAAGGATTCTTTTTAAAGGCTTTAGTTGCTTCATTTTCGGGTTGAGTCTTACTAGTCATGACGCTGCGATATTTTGGGTTTTCATGCTTTAGTTCGAACTCTTAGTACTGTTTATAGGACAACTGAGTGTCTGATTAACAATTTACGAGAATTCGCTATCTGCTTCCCTATTAAAGCGTCCAGAAACTCTTTGGAATGACTCAGTAAACTGCCCTACACCACGCTATATTTGGCCGTCTGAAGTGCTTCCCATTACTTCTGTATCTTTTTTGAGCATCATTTAGGCCTAATACAGTCAATACGATGTAATGCTATCTCTGAGAGCTTTGCTTGCGGAAAAGGCAGATTGAGATCGAGCGTGCGCAGTTTCTAGATCTCATTTAGCGTGTCTGAGTGTTCATTCTTTATATCGTCCGATGGGGCGGTTCGCACAAAATGAACCATTATCAACTGTGTATCTTTTTACATGTCATATATCACATTAAAGAGATGTCATGCGATGTACAGAAGCTAGGTGGGGCCTTTTATCACTCCCTCTTGCTCAGCACCTGTGTTGCTCTATGCCTTTTCTGTAGATTGTAATGGACTTACAAGACAGCACTAATTGGCCCATTAAATTAATTTTGTGTCAGTGCGAGCAGCAGTGGCCCGAGCGTTGCAACGGAGCTTGCTTGCATATAACAACGTCGGTCGCGCCACTACTGGCACTACTTTTCTTTCGCACAAGAGAAATCCTTCCTCTCCTAAACTTGCTAGCTTCTATTAAAAAAAAAAAAAAGGACATTGCCTTGCTTGCGAAATCACAAACCCACACACTTGTTTAAGGCAAATCAAATATACGCTGTTTTAAGCAGCGGACCAGCATCTGCAGTGCACAAAATACGCCGGCTCAGAGGTGTGACTGGCAACGACAGGCGTCAGAGATTACCTACTGATTGGGCTATCAAACACTTCTGCAATGTATGTCTATGTATTTTGTAGTGATTGCGCGCCATTTAAACTAAAGTGTAATAGATAAACCACTTGAAACAAGTTTTTCTAGTCTGAATGTAAGACCTTCTGCATTCGCTGGAGGCTTGCCACAAAAGTGCGCGTGAAATCTACACCTACCAGAAATGAAGCGTGACCTTTCCTTCACGTCATTTGCATCATGCAGCGCACTGCAAAACAATTTTATGCGTGAATTATACAGCAATTGATTCCAATTTTATATATAGTTTTTTTGTTGAGCACAGCCGAGACGTCTTGGCGTCTTCCTGGAATGGCTGCAACCATTCGCAGCCGTTTTTGCGACGTTCCACGTTGTAACCTGTTTGAAGCGCCCTGTCACGAAAGTTGTCCGTCACCGTTTCATTTGAAATTCGTGGTTGATAGCGATTACAATAATCTCATATGCTCGACGGGAACAGCTGCTACGTTCACCCTCTCCCAGTTTCTATTTCTTTCTGCTTGCGGCAAAAAGTTTGGCCAATGTATACTTTTAGTTATATGGAACTTAGTTTTACAATAACCACAAGACAACCAGGATATACAATTCTTAATGCATATTTCCATTTTTCCATTTCTATGAAATATTGGTTGCTTTATAGGCTGTAAGAGAGGCAATTTCTATGAATTATTACTTCGGGTATTGAAAGTATGTGCCTCACGGGTACACTTATGTATATGAATTGAAATAGCGTCTTGTATCAGTGATTGCCAAGTGTCTGGGAATTGCCGTTCTGATAAATAGCAGGTCATCCTGCTGTCTGTGTCTGGTCTAAATTAGATCGCGAATACATGTGGAAGGTTGAAATGCCGTGCTTCTATTTAACCCCACGTGAACATCACGCAGAACGCAAGATGCGTATGATGATAAGCTTCCATCTCATCGGCGACGGCTGGTAGTCCTAACCTCACTGATCGTGGCCTTCAACCTTTTTTTTTTCTCTTTCATTTACGCAGTGTGCAGTCTGCTGGGCACGGGCATCGCGGGAATCTTCGGGCCGTCGTCGGACGTGACCAGTATGCACGTGCAGTCCATCTGCGACGCGCTGGACGTGCCGCACATTGAGATGCGCTGGGACTTCCAGCTGCAACGCGACGACCTCTCCATCAACCTGTTCCCCAAGCCTGCGGTGCTCGCCAAGGCGTATGTCGACCTCATCAAGACCTGGGGCTGGAACAGGTTCGCCCTCGTCTACGAGGACCACGAAGGTAAACGTTGCCTGCAACTCGCTGGCTTTATGCTCGACATATAAACATTAGTTCGCTCCGCTAAAACAAAAAAAAAAAAAAAAATATCCGATTTTCGCCGGTATTTGTATGCACGAAGTTCTTCCTTGACCTTAAAAAAAAAAAAAAAACGTAGTTTATGACCGCGAGTGGGTAATGATCCCGCGGCGCCGAACAATGTGTTTCACTGTCCATTAAGTCAGGCTACATAGCCGCCAGCGCTTTTTTCTTGTTGTTGCCGGAATCGATACAATAGAGCCGCCTAAAAGGAATGGGACGTTAAAACGCGCATTGACATACCAAATTAAAATAAGTTTGGTCGCAGGCAAATCCTCAGAAAGGCTTAGCCAATCGAGGGCTGAAGCTGAGATATATGTAAACCTTCTGGACATTTGTCACACTATCAATGAAAGTTTCGCGCGTGACATCTGCCTACACAGTCTGTGGAAGGCAAGAACAGCAGTCGTTCACGCATATCTATAAATGTTCGCTCTGCACAATGCCATCACCACAGCCAAACATTTGCGCATGTTTAGCTGCAAGCCTACCGTGCTCTGTTTTGCAAGCCGTCGTCTTTACCAATTTCCATCCATGCGTATTAGGTGCAGAACACACCGCTGTCGTATTTCGTTCCTAAGAAGAGTTATGCGGCCCCCAAAGTTTCGTAGTGAACTACGCACCGGTGAGGTTCTCACTCACTTATTTCGTCGACATTTGTCAGAAGCATCAGTTCAGTTCAGTTCAGTCGTTCAGTCGTGTCCGACTCTTCGTGACCCTATGGACCATATCACGCCACGCTTTCCGATCTCTCACTGTCTTCTTAATGTCACATAGCTTCATCTGCAGCGCCTCGAGGATGCCATCTAACCATCGCGTTCGCTGCCTACCCCTTCTCCGGTGACCTTCAACCTTTCCCAACATCAAATTTTTCTCCAGCGACTCCTCTCTTCTCATCAGATGACCAAAGTAGCTGAGCTTTAACTTTAGAATTTGACCCTTCAATGAGCAGTCAGGGTTTATGGTACAGACCTTGAAAATCCAGCTTCAAGCCGAAAGCGAAGTGAAACCTCGCATTTGGCCTAAATACACTGAATCCTGCGTGATTACTAATAGAGCACCATATATGATTTTTTTTTTGCTGCTTTAACAACGAAACGAAGATGGACAACGTCCAAGAAAGAGTAACTATAGTCGTTTGTGTTTGTTCAAGCATTAACCCGAAATATAGGCTCACCTGCGACTTCCACAGCGTGAAGATGTTGTCCTATGCTCAGCCATACGGAGTTTCATTGTAATAAACAGCATAGCAAAAGGTGGGAAAATTGGAAACACAGTGCGCACTTTTTCTCCCTTTTTTTTTCTTGTGACCGCGTGCACTAAGAATAAAATTATTATCTACAAATAAAAGCATATTCCGAATTACCGAAGGAAATGTAGTGAGGCCAGTGATGGGACCAGGCGTCCACATCCAACGGTCGACCATGGGGGCGGCCCGCATCGGAGATGTTCCTGCCGGAGGCCATGTAGAGAGGGGCACGTCCAAAACAAATTTGCAGTGTCAACCTAGGAGACAGGTACCGGACAGAAGAGGCAGATGTCGTCGAATGGGGCATGGTACATATGCTGGCCACAACCAATTTTCCGCAAGGCGACACGAAGGCGCAACCTTCGAACCAAGACCGCGCAAGTGTACGAGCGAGTTATTTGAGACAATAATTCCGGACAAGCAACTGCCGTGGTCACGTGATGCTCGTTCACAATACCGTCAAAATACGCCACATGTCACCGGAGAGAGTTTTCAGCCGCCGCTGATGTGTCATTTGTCACCTCACCAAGCTCACTTCGGTGGCCAATCGATATTGCGTGTATTTGAGTCAGTTACGATTGCCCATAACATGCTGGCAATGCCACGGTGGTCTTGGCGAGCATGAATCGATAAGTACCACAGAACCGTCTTCCATATACTTGGAAAGAGCTTCAGCTTCTGGGATGCTTTTGCATTGTATTCATAGAGGCTGGCGTCGTCCATGAACCAGCTCATCACGAGTATTTAATTGCGTCTCGGCCTGGAGAGAGTGAATGGGGGTGGTTCGTAGAAGGCCCGTATGCCCACATCGTTGCTCTGTTGATACATTTCAAGCAGTACTACTCGGCACGTGTCATGTGATGAAATTGGGCTTGGTAGACCTATCTTCGCTGTAGCATAGAACGTATTGTTACTTAGCTGTATTCGCTGTTCGTGATGAGGATGAAGAAGTACAACAGACTCGGAGAAGATGACGACACTGAGTGTTGGGAAATCGGTGCCCTCATCAACGTTAGATGTGCGGACAGCTTTGGGACTGTAAATCTTCTACGTAACATCTCTTGGTAGAGGTGCTGGGTTTTGCTGTGGCTCCCGTGCCGTCGAGTGGACTTGTTTGAAAAACTTTTGCCCCGTTACACTGACCCTTACCGTGTTTTGCGTCCCGTGACCGACGTCACCTACGAAGTTGAATCTGTGGTTCCGAAGTCCCCGTCCACAGCTCCAACCTCCGAAATAGTGCATGTGTCCCGTCTAAAGCCCTATTATCAACGTTTTATTTCGCTAACATAGACCGCACCGGGACTGTGCTTTTCCCGCGGAGGGGTAGTGTTACTTAGCTGTATTCACTGTTCGTGATGAGGATGAAGAAGTGCAACAGACTCGGAGAAGACGACGACGCTGAGTGTTGTGAAATCGGTGCCCTCATGAACGTTAGTTGTGCGGACAGCTTTGGGACTGTAAATCTTCTACGTAACAATATAAGGAAACGGTGTATGTGGCGCCACCCGCCCTTTGAGAAATCCGGTGAATGAGATACAGCATTTCAGTTTTGACGTTTTTCTTTCACACGCGTCGTTTTTCTGACACACAGACTTCCATAAAATCATCTAACCGATCTTGTATCTCAGCTGCCAGCTCTTGAACGATTTGTAATCAGGAGTTTCCACCCTCTTGGTAAGGCTTTCAACTAATAGTACGCAACGTTCTTTCTGTATTTCATCGATTTTTTAGCCTCATCTATATACTGTGGGCAGGCATCACTCTTTTTAGCAACTCTCCAAGCTACTGGTTTTAGCTGAAAGCTGTGTAGAGAAGAATGTATGTCAAGAGTAAATGTCTTATGTCACTCTCTTTAGACAAGAGTTCCACTGCTAAGGAGGGAGGGGGTGGGGTGCTGATGATTCGCACAGAAGAAAAGCACTTGTCCACGCATGCTTGCCTGCCCAATCAGTTGTCAGAATTTTCATCTCTCCGTGATACAGGAAGTACTGAACGAAGTACATACGCCTTCTTTCACGGTTTGTCAGTACCACGTCCGAGTTAATTTTAGATGATGCCGGCATTGCATCTTTATTGCATAACCATATGAATGCCGTGGTTCTGTGTGCCTGTGTCTAAGTAGAGCGTATGGGCACGTAGGCAGCGCATAATAATGTATGCATATGGCCTTTGTGTAGGTTGCGTAAGGACCTGTTCCTATGTTCTATACGTGGTCCACGTTACGAGCTCTAGGGTTTCTCGTAATAAATTAGCGCGCATTTCAGCGCCAGGTTTCGCAACATAATAGAAAGAAGCACCCAAAAAAATTCCAACCACCCTACCAAAATATTTTTTTTGCTACTGCGGCACGCATCGTTCTTGTTCACTTCAAGGATCTGAGTCAACAAATGTTAATTTCTTACAGCTGTTGAGTAATAGCAAGCATGAAAGATAATAAGAAAGGTAGTTGTGGTTGGTTCATTGCATTTTCCGACTGCTAAAACGAAGCAGCAGTATTAGGAAATACGTTGCGATAAGGTTTTTTTTAGCAGCCAAAGAAGGTTATAGGACTTATTGAGCTGTGCTTTGTTTGCTTCTTCAAAAAATAATGGAAGGAAAATGAAAAGCGGTGAATGATTTTAATCAATAATTTGTTCTTTCAAGCTGTATTCCCTGTAACTAAAGCGTGTCTATGAGCCTTAAGAAACCTGGCGAACATGTATCATTATATAAGATTTTACTAGTTGCTCTGACCAGGGCCCTGTGTCTTAACAAGTTTGTTTTAATTTCTTATGATCGCTCCCGCAGCGGTAGTGCAGTGGTAAGACGCCCGACCTCTGTGCCGGAGTACCCGGGTTCGATCCCGACCGCCGGCGGCTGCGTTTCGATGGAGGCGAAATGAAGTGGCGCCAATGTGCTTTGCGATGTCAGTGCACGCTAAAGGTCCCCAGGTTGCCGAAATTACTCCGGAGCTCTTTACTACGGCACTCCGCTCTCTCTTTCCACTTTCACTTCCACCTTCCTCCATTCACTTATGGCACGGATCAGGTGTCCACAGAACAAGAAGAGGCGTCCGTGTGCTGTGCGATGACAGCGCACGTTAAAGATCCCCAGGTGGTCGAAATTACTCCGTAGCCCTCCACTACGGCTCCTCTTTCTCTCTTTCCACTTTCACTCCCACCTTCCTCCCTTCCCTAACGGCGCGGTTGCGGTGTCCACACAAAACAAGTGAGACAGTTACCTCGCCTTTCCCTTCCTATAAATAAATCAGTCCACAGAACAAGTGTGACAGATACTGCTCTTTTCCTTTTCTGTGAACCAATTATTATTATATTTCGTATGATTGTTGCGTAAGTGCTGCTTTCATTGCCGTTACCGCTCGTTACGTCAACAGGAGAGAACTAGTCTCACGACTGGTATCTCGGTCCAGCCTCCAACGGCCTTAATACCACTGAATTCATTCCGACCGGATAACAGGGAACGTGCTCCACCATCAGTCACACTGCCATCGTGCAGTAACTTCGTCATGAAAATACTGACGCCTGTAAATATCGTCTGGCTGGTAAAAACGCGTCTGCTTGTACGGTCATTTCTCGTCGTCGGCTGTCGTTATTTGGGTGGCATGGCCGTGAGACGTGTCCATATCAGTAAGCAGCTCATTGTGTTTGGTTTTACTACAACAAGCGTGCTGTCATCTTCCATGCCACAAGGCACGGCACTAACTCCCAGAGGGATAAATTCATTAAATGAATATCAAATGAAACATGACTAGGACCTTCAATCAATCACAAGAATCATAATTGTCCTCAGTTAGATATTCAAAGTAGTTAATGCCTGCCAATTGATTGTACGCCCACAGTAGCGTGCAAGCCTCGACATTTCAATTGGGAGCTAGCATCTAGATTATCCTCGTTATTTTGCTTTTAGCCCGCTACGTACAAAAGTCACGTTACAAAAGTACAAAGCGACGTTATTCTCATACCCACGCTTCTTTTACCAAGCTCGCCATAGTCAGCCGTTAAGTCACCCCAAGTGAGTAGCAAAACTCACTTTTGCTCTATTTTTTTTCTCTCTCTGTGGTCTCAACATACTTCAGGGAGAGATAAGAGCGCAAAGATGGCCCGCTTTGCGTCGCGTCCCCAGGCCGCGGGCATCGTGCAAGTGGGAGGCTTGGAAAGATGACAGCTTCTAGCCGGGAGTTTCTCGTTCATGTCCTAGCCTAAGCAAGAGGGGGAAAAACACGAAGAAGAGACCGACCGGTCGAAAGAGTCAAGTCTTGAAAGACCGAGCGCGAAAGAAGACCATCAAGAACTCCTCCGACGAACCTCAAATGCTCCCTTTTCCCCTTCCTCCTTTTGCCTTCTCTCTTGTCATTTCGCATCCCGCCTTCTTCAAAAATGTATTTGGGAGTCATCTCTCGAGCGTAGTTTTTCTCTTTTTTCTTCCACACCGTCTGTTTGGTTTAGGGCAGCGGGCAGAAACACGGCCGTCGTGCGATAGGACGGCGACCGTCCATTTTTCGAAGTCTTCGGCGTGTCCCTCCGAGAAGCTTACGTTTCCTTTTGACCAGAAGCGTCGCCTCGAATAGTTCGGAAAAGTAGGAAGGAAAGGACGTTAAAGAGAAGGAGCTGAACGGGCAAGACGGTCACTTGGCGATCGCCCCAGCTAGACTGCGTGTATATAGTCGAACGGCAGAAGGGGGAACGCTGTCGGCACCGAAAGGAAAAAAGGCAAACAAAAGAAAAGACAGTGAAAAGAGAAAAACAGAATCAGTGAGCTTAAACTTTCTGCTCTTGTCCCCTTTCCCTTATAGCTTATTTTATCGCCCCCGTTTCGTACTCGATAAAGCGTGATGGTTATCACTTCAAGGCTCTTTTTGGAAACCGAGGCAGCCTGTTCTTATTTTTCGTTCAGGAAAAAAAGCATAACTGTCCTTCCCTTTCAGCCGAATGCTCTCTCACCGACTCTCCTTGAATCCTTGTGTTCGAGAGAATTTTGTCGCCTTTATTCCCCCCGCGCGATCAAATAGCTGCAGGAAAAAAAAAATGAAATTGTGTGCGTTAAAATCGCGATTGACAGCCTTTTCTCCCAGGGGAGAAAAGAAAGTTGCTTTGGGCTTGCACAGGAGGCGAGCAAAGAGATAGGAACAAAAAACAATAAGGGATGACATGAGAGCAAAATTCTGGGGGCGCCTTCTAATGCGCATTCTTTTCGAAGCACCATTACCAGAAGGGTGCCGAATTCGTACATTGGAGCGGCGCATTTAGAACAGTACGCTATTCTCACGCCAAAGGCCTCAGAAAACTTTTTCCCATGCCTTGAAACATGTTCTTTACTCAGAGTCGATAAAGATTCAACGCGTGACTAAAACGACTGCCCTCAAAGTGTTCCCCGCCCAACGAATGCAACTTTAACGCAGACTTCCTATCTAGTTCAAGTCTGCATCCGGCTTCCGCGAGGTCCTACAAACAGAAATTCGCTTTTGGTTCATAAAGCTTGCTTGCCAATTTTTTTTTTATTAAGGAGGATTTTTATTTAGATGTAAAACTATGGAAAATACAAAGTTCTGAACTTTGGTGGAATAGCTTTTGTTATCCGCCCAAAACTGCTTAACTGCCTAAGATCTCCATTTCTGAATTAATACTATCCCACATTTAGAAATGCTCTGAAGCCCGTTTGAGCAATATATCAGAGGGAGAACAAATAATTTTGGTTTTTTTCGAGCTTTTTAAACAACACATCGCTTAAACATGGCTGTGGGTTTTATGCGTACGCAACTGAAGCTGTGCGACGTATTACATGATTATGATTATCAGCTGAAATATGACCCTGATAAAGAAATACGAGTAAACTCAGAATAACGGTCGCTTCTTCGACTTTGCAAGCATTTTCTCTCCAGAACGAAATGCGTGTGGTTCATGTAGACTAAAGCAGGATCATTGTGGGATAAAGACAACGTTTCTGATGCCAAATATAAGCAAATAAAAAATAAAGAGCACTGTATAATCTGCATTGAAGTAATGCGAAAGCACGGATGCTGCTGTTGGTTGCGTCTGGTTGCTTCTGGTTGCTTCTGGTTGCTTAATTCCCTCCTTGTTTACCTATTATTGTCTTTGGTACTTTCAAATTGGGCGCCGATCCCTTCCTAAACCCCTTTTCGGCTCTACTTCTGGTTGCGTGACGTCACATCCTTGGCGTCACTCTAATTTACTGCCCTAATTAACGACTTTAGTCTTTGCTACTTTCAAATGTGGCGCCAAGTCATTGGCTAATGAGACTATTTTCACCTTTACTTTTACATTTTTTGCCTCTAATTACCTTATTAACCTATTGCCCTAACTAATCTTCGGACACAACATTACGTCACACTCTATCGATTGACACCACTCATAAACCTCTACTACTTCTCTTTACAACTGCTGCGGACACAATTTTGCGTGTTTTGCCTCTAATTAATTACGTAATAACTTATTGGCCTAATTATTTTTTCCGGCACAACATTACGTCACCCTTTATTGATTGAACCATTCATTGACCTCTACACTTCTCGATGACTCACAACTGCTGCCAACGTTTACCTTTTTTGCATGTAATTAAAAATCTAACTTATTGACCTAATTAATTTTTCAGCAACAACATTACGTCACCTTCTATCGATTTACACCACTCATTAACCTCTACCACTTCTCAATTAGTCACAACTGCTGCGGACACGATTTTGCTGGCGTGGTCTGCGGACGCGGTCTGCTGACAGAAATCTGTGAACATAGCGAAGTAATGCCTTCGCATTAAATCCTCACTCTCGGTCCCACATGCGAAATACACATTGAAGCCACAGGTGGCTTTCCCGTGTACTATGTAGCACTGTAACTGAAGTTACTGTGTTCGATCTTGTGTTCGCACTCTTCAGAATATCAGCTTCAAATAAACCCAGAACTCTCTTCAGCCACATCACTTCTAAATAATTTAACTGACAACAACGCTATATCTCACTAGAAAACAACAAAACGAACAGATTAAGGACGTTTGCAGCAATATCAAGGTTTTTTTTTTTTTTTTATCTGTGTGTTCTATGTGTTAGAGGCTTTCTCGTTTAGTGTCTTATTTAGGCACATACCTAATCTCTAAAAGGCAAAGCAAAAAAAAAAAAAAAAAAACATCGCTTTGTCTTTCAAGTGTGCTGCTGTTGAAATTCAAAGGTCTATCACTATACTAGGCTCACCCTCTTTGTATACCCTGAGCAGGCATTTTGCATGCTCAGTGGCAGAGTTATTGACGTGTTGTCACGACTGAGCGCTATTAAACATATAAAGCGTGTCAGAGCAGTTTCTATGGAGGTGGTGTTTGCGCGACAACGCGTATTAATGCTTCAGTACAAAGAATGTTTCATTAGCTTTCAGCCTTCCTTTCATCCTTTGAGGAGGAGCTCCGCTTCGCATTGGGGCTACATACTAAGTGAATAGAGGAATATGCAGCTTAAATAGCTACAAGCTAAGTTGCTCGCTCTTCAGCGTTACGAAGGCAGGAACTCTACGGGCCGATGGTGCATGTTCAACGATCGCAGTTCCTTACGGCTCGATCGCACGGCTCAGATCTTTGCTTCTTCCCGTTTCTCTTTCCTCGCCCAGGTATCATAAGGCTTCAGGATTTTCTGAAGGAGGCCCGGGGCAACGATTGGCACATCCAAATGTACCAGTTCCACACTGGACAGCCATACCGGGACCTTTTCTGGAAGATCAAGAAGACCAAGGAAACACGAGTTGTGCTGGACGTCAAGAGGGAAAACCTTTTCACTGCCCTGAAACACGTGAGCTTCCACCCTAAACACATCTCTCTCACTTTTTTTTTATTTTGCTATAAGTGTGTTTCTAGAGCTTAACAGTACAACGTGTGCACTTTCCCAGTCGTGTAGCCGCCTCAACCAACGTAGGTGGACTCCACTACACTATTCACTTACTGCAGTTTAACTATTAGTTTTACTATTAGCTGCAAGAGTTCATTTTTACCACTGAAATGTGGGGAGAGGTAAATATTTCTTGGGGATGGTATTTATGGTAGAGGAAAAGCTGTAGCCACTTCTGGCAGTCAGTAGTGTTAAAAAGTAATTTCTTACTCATCGAGAAAGTGCCTCCTAAGGAACAAGATGAGGGAGCGGGTACATCCCCTCTTAGTGTAGGAAAATCAGCGATTGTTTGCGGAATTCATGAAATGAGAGGCGATTTGAAAACATTGCATTAGAAATTCTGTTTTACACGGGTTTATCGCTATGCATTACACCTGCTTCAATAATCATTTGTGCTATGACACTGCTGTATTCTCAGGAATCAAACGGGGAAAAACGTTACCGGTCTGTGGAAGTTATGCACGCACTTGAGTTTTTATGCTTTTATGCCCATTTACTTTATAGTCGACATGCACTAATTCAGGTAACAGCATAATGCATGTGGAATTTGATAGAAAAGCCTACTGGCAACGCTTCGTTATTTGCAGAACCTATCTTGCGACCCGAGAGCACGGTTTAGTCTGTAGCACAGGTAATACTAATATTTCCATCAGGGGCGAAGTTTTCGGTTAACTGAAACATTTAATGTTACGACCAAGCATCCGCAATTGCGCGCTCTATTGTTCGCCTGTGGGCATGGATAAGTTTTGTGAATATGTGGTGATGGTCCAATGGCTCTAAGTGAGCCTGTTTCCAGGAATCCTGTTTTGTAAGCATGTTTTGCTTTGTGGACAACCTGCAAATGCCAAATTGACCCTGTCAAGAGAACGTCTGGAAAAACACAAAGAAACGTCCCCCTGCGGGAAATAGCAGGAAGTGCTTTCTTTCTTTTGTTCACCCTTCCAGTCGAGAAGTGCTATCCTCCAGTGATGAATGCCTCCTATCCAAAGGAGACGACAGAGTGACATGTCCGCTGACGTGCAGGACAAGAAAGGAGCATGACTCATACGGCCATTAAGTGATTTCCCGGGAATGCAGGAAAGATTTGCAATTGTCGAAAAGGGACCATGTTGGGAGCCCTATGCGGCGCCACGTGCACTCGGGTTTCTGAGAAGTAAAACCCCTTGACAGAACCAGCCTGTGGTTTCTTTGCTGAAGAATAGAAATGTACCTCCTCTCCTCGCCGTTCCCAAGCTTTTCCCGCCAACAAGTGATCACGCCCAACGAATGAATGCCGGACCAGTCAGTGCTTCAGACCATCAGTGCAGTGATGTGTTCGATTGGATGCCGATACCTGAGGGGCGTGCCCTGGATTTGGTTGGTCAGCATCTTCAGAGAGGGGCTGGACATAGGGGGTTTTTAAGGACGCTGCAGAGCACGAAATGTCGCTCTGGGCCCTGGGTAAACGGCTCATCCAGTCGCTTCTCGCTATGAACTCTTAACGCTTGTCATTTTGCTGATGTACCCTTCTTCTTCATGTAAATATTCTTGTAAATACGTTTTCTCAAAGTGCCAGTAAACCTGCTTGTACATATTCCACCAACTTCGAAGATTCAATCCTACTTCAACCCCGAGTCTCTGCACGCTACCAAGTGAAGGCCGGGTCGACATAGCCCCAGCGTCACGACAACTGGTGACCAGCGTTGGGATCTGAATCTACAAGCCACAACATCTGGTGATTGGAGGTGGATCTGAAGCTACAAGCCACAACATCTGGTGATCGGAGGTGGCATCTCAAGCAACAAGCAGGCGCAACAATCGGCCAACAAGAGAGCAGCTCGGAACATCGATCGCATGTGTGGGTGAGTGCTTGGCTTTTCTTCTGATGTGGACCAGGTTCTAGAACAGGGTTAGATTTTAGAACTGGTAAAAAGTGTTGAAACGCCTTTAGGTTTGGTAGTTTGCACTGTTGTTTTGGAAGTAGCCGACACTCGGAGCGATCATGGACCTACAAAAGCTGCAGAAACCGGAACTGTTGCAATTGTGTGAGGAATTGGGAATTGATACAAGTGGTTTGGCACGAAAACCTTTGATTATAAAGGCAATCACTGATCTGGGAACCGATGATGAGGAGCTCAGTGAAGCATGGAACCTCATCGGGCAAAAAAAGGAACAGCTCAGACAGCAGAAAGAGCGGGAAAGAGAGGAAAAGAAGCTAGAAATTGAGCTCCGGAAATTAGAACTAGAGTTGAGCAAGAGGTCGGGCAATTGTCCCCAGCTAGCGGTACCTCTTCTCAACAAGGAGGCAGGTTTCAAGATGTCAAAGTACATGCAGCCATATGTGATATCAGGGGATATCGGTCTGTATCTGGTTAACTTTGAGCGAACCTGCGAAAAACTGTCCTTCCAGCGAGACACGTGGTCTCAGAGATTATTGACGGTTCTGCCCTGCGAGGCAGCGGAGGTTGTCGCGCGGCTTAGCAAGGAGGACGCGGACAACTACGAGAAGGTCAAGGCTTGCCTTCTGAAAAAGTATAGGCTTAGCGCCGAGGCGTTCAGACAACGTTTTCGGAAAGCTACTAAGTCCAGGGACGAGAGTTACCCTGAATTCCTGTACAATTTAAGAGTTAATTTGGGCGAGTGGCTAAAGAGCACTGATTCCTACAGTGATAGGGACGCTGTAGTCGAGCGAATTCTTTTGGAGCAGTTTTATAACTGCCTCCCAGAAAAAGAAAGAAATTGGTTACAGGACCGAGGCGAAATTAAGTCGGCAACTGAAGCTGCCGAACTTATTGAGGAGTATGCTTCGCGCCGACAATTCAGTAACCCAGCAGTGGATAGGCCCCGCAATCCCAAGTTCAGTGTGAAAAACCGTCAGGAAAGGCACTTTGCTAGAGTGGGAAACGAAGAAATGAAGGTTTCTTCAGGCAAATTCCCTAGAAAGGACGGCAGTGAGAAAAGTGGGGAAGTGACCAACGTGCAGAACACAAAGAATAAGCTTGAGGCTAGGAAGCCGCTCACATGCTTTAGGTGTAATGAGCAGGGTCACATTGCCGTCAACTGCCGGAAAGAAAAGTTTGCTTTCTCGTATGTCAGTGACTGCGATGAAAATATGCAGCTTTTGGAACCCTACCTGCATGACCTAGTAGTCAACGGGAAGCCTTGCAAGGTACTGCGCGATTCGGCCGCAACGATGGATGTTGTCCATCCGGTGTATGTGTCGCCTTCCGACTATACAGGACAATGTGCATGGATCCGACAGGTAGTTGAGGAACAGAGTGTGTGCTTGCCGATCGCGAACGTGGTCATCGAGGGCCCTTTCGGCGAATTAACAACCGAGGCTGCCGTTTCAGGAAAGCTTCCTAAGTGCTATCCGTATTTGTTCTCCAACAAATCGGACATGCTGCTGCGAAAGAGGGGCATCCTTTTCGGAGACAGAGTTGTGCAAGCCTTAACACGTTCAAAGGCGCGAGAACTAGCTACACTGCTCATTCCAGAAAAATCCACAGCGGAGGAAACGGCAGTTAAAACAGTGGTAAATGCGGAAGATAGCAGGTCAGAAAACTTTGAGAGCGAGGCATCTCAGATATGTCAACTTGAAAGTGAGCTTGATGAGACGCGGAATGAGGACGTTCTTGAGAGTAACCTCTTGCCGCCAGTGTCTAGTAATCTCACGAGACTTTTAAGTGGAACCCGAGAGGACTTAGCTATGGAGCAAGCCAATGATCCCAAGAATAAGCTCGAAGTACAGTGGGAAGGACCTGCTGAAGTAGTTGCAAAGCTTTCTGACACTAACTACGCAGTGAAAATCCCCGATAGGCGTAAAGCAGTGCGCATTTATCATTGCAATCTTATGAAGCCCTATGAGCAGAGGGAAACCATGGTAAATCTAACGTTAAACCTTCCTGAGGAGATGGGGGACAACTTGATTTGCCTCAGCGGAAAAGGAAGCAACGCTCAGGAGCTTCTCAGAAAGACGGAGCAGAGAGGAGAACTAAAGAAATCCCAGCTGTCCGATCTGGGCGAAATAATAACAGAGTTTGAGGCCTGCTTCGTGGACAGGCCAGGCAGAACTGATTTTACTGAGCACGATATTGAGCTGACTTCAGACGTGCCAGTGCGATCAAGGTGCTACCGATTTTCTCCAAGGCAAAGAGAAATTCTGGATAGGGAAGTAACTCGCATGCTGGAATTGGGAGTAATAAAACCCTCGGAAAGCGATTATGCTTCGCCTATGATCTTAGTAGAAGCTCCAGGTAAAGACCCTAGGCCTGTGGTAGACTACCGAAAGCTAAATTCTCTCACCAGGGATCAAGTGTATCCTATTCCGAATATTGAGGAGAGAGTAGAACAGGTAAGTAGAGCGGCATATGTGACTACGCTGGACCTTACTCGAGGATACTGGCAAGTACCGCTCACTGAACGCGCCAGCAGATACGCGGCTTTCGTCACTCCGACGGGCAGCTACCAGCCAACAATGATGAGTTTCGGGCTCAAAAATGCTCCATTTTGTTTTTCCCGACTCATGGATAGGGTTTTAAAGGGGTGTGAAACATTCGCAGTGCCTTACTTAGATGACATTGCGGTTTTTTCCGACTCATGGGCGGACCATATGGTACATCTAAGAGCTGTACTGAGCCTTTTGCGTCAAGCTGGACTAACCGTAAAGGCCGAGAAATGTTGCCTGGCAAGGGCGACCGTGGACTACTTGGGTCACAATGTAGGTCAAGGTTTCAGGAAACCCAGCGAGATTAAGATTTCTGCGGTAGCAGACTATCCGCGGCCGAGCACGAAGACGGAAATTCGAGCATTCCTAGGTCTGACTGGGTACTACAATCACTACATCCCTAACTATTCAGCTTTGGCTAGCCCTCTGACCGACGCTCTCCGCAAGACAGAACCGACAAATGTAGTCTGGGACGAACAAAAGGAAGCCTCCTTCGTAAACCTGAAGGCTGTGCTGATTAGCCGTCCGGTATTGCGAGCTCCAGACTATGGCCGAGAATTCACGGTCCAGTGTGATGCCAGTGATCGAGGGTTAGGTGCTGTTCTCTGCCAGAGAGATGACGACGGTAATGAGCACCCCGTGCTCTACTTGAGCAGAAAGCTGAGTTCTAGAGAGAGGGCTTATTGCGCGTCAGAGAAAGAGTGCGCTTGCATTGTATGGGCCATTCAAAAATTGCAGTGCTATCTTGGAGGGGCCAAATTCACCATAGAGACGGACCATTGTCCCCTGGCTTGGCTGCAAACTGCGACATCGAAGAACAGTCGCCTTCTTAGGTGGAGCTTGATTTTACAGCAGTACAATTTTGAAATAAGATACAAAAAGGGGAAGTTAAATGGGAATGCGGACGCGCTTAGCCGCTCTTTCTAAGCGGTCCGAGATGTTCCTCACCATGTATCCAAATTGATAATCAGGTTTTATTTTTTTTTTCTCGTGCGCTTGTATATGTGTGACTATGTAAAGCAGCACGTTTGGTTTTCTAGGAATACGTGGGTCCTGAACGTCTTGAGAGTGGGCTTTTCTCGAACAACAATGGCAGTTTTCTTTTGACCTGGTCTCTTCAGACGGGAGCCGAGTGCTTGCTTCGACATGTGGTTGAGTTTCAGACAGCTCGAGCAATTTGGCCTACAACAATCAAGACAACGCGACAAGCAACAGCGAGCTTCAAGCGTTCACGTGCAGGCCATTAAGTCGTCTCTTCATGCAGCAGCTGGGACTGCTGCCCTCCGAGACTCTTCTGGCGGGGGAGGAGGCTGTTACGACCAAGCATCCGCAATTGCGCGCTCTATTGTTCGCCTGTGGGCATGGATAAGTTTTGTGAATATGTGGTGATGGTCCAATGGCTCTAAGTGAGCCTGTTTCCAGGAATCCTGTTTTGTAAGCATGTTTTGCTTTGTGGACAACCTGCAAATGCCAAATTGACCCTGTCAAGAGAACGTCTGGAAAAACACAAAGAAACGTCCCCCTGCGGGAAATAGCAGGAAGTGCTTTCTTTCTTTTGTTCACCCTTCCAGTCGAGAAGTGCTATCCTCCAGTGATGAATGCCTCCTATCCAAAGGAGACGACAGAGTGACATGTCCGCTGACGTGCAGGACAAGAAAGGAGCATGACTCATACGGCCATTAAGTGATTTCCCGGGAATGCAGGAAAGATTTGCAATTGTCGAAAAGGGACCATGTTGGGAGCCCTATGCGGCGCCACGTGCACTCGGGTTTCTGAGAAGTAAAACCCCTTGACAGAACCAGCCTGTGGTTTCTTTGCTGAAGAATAGAAATGTACCTCCTCTCCTCGCCGTTCCCAAGCTTTTCCCGCCAACAAGTGATCACGCCCAACGAATGAATGCCGGACCAGTCAGTGCTTCAGACCATCAGTGCAGTGATGTGTTCGATTGGATGCCGATACCTGAGGGGCGTGCCCTGGATTTGGTTGGTCAGCATCTTCAGAGAGGGGCTGGACATAGGGGGTTTTTAAGGACGCTGCAGAGCACGAAATGTCGCTCTGGGCCCTGGGTAAACGGCTCAACCAGTCGCTTCTCGCTATGAACTCTTAACGCTTGTCATTTTGCTGATGTACCCTTCTTCTTCATGTAAATATTCTTGTAAATACGTTTTCTCAAAGTGCCAGTAAACCTGCTTGTACATATTCCACCAACTTCGAAGATTCAATCCTACTTCAACCCCGAGTCTCTGCACGCTACCAAGTGAAGGCCGGGTCGACATAGCCCCAGCGTCACGACATTAATAAATTTTGAAATAAAAATTATTTCCTAAGAAATGAAGGCGTGAACAATTTCTCGGAAATTAAATTTAATATCCATTGTGCTTTCACAACTTTTCCGCGCACACCTAGTTATTAACTCATCGATACGTGATATGCGTCAAAACGCCGGCGCGTAAGCCCAAATTGTCGCGAAAGGGCCGCGTCGGTACCACTAAACAACAAACAAAGTGGCCTATAAATGTTGCGGCGTCTAATCAACTCAATCCATTTCGTACATTTTTCTTTTCCCGCACCCTTTCCCCCTCTTTTTTCCCGCCCATCCACAACAAACCACAGGCGCAGCAAGTTGGCATGCTTACGGAGAGCCATAGTTACCTGATTACATCGCTGGTGAGTGGCACTTCGCAAGACCGCGTCGTCGCTGCCGCAAATCGTATCAGCCTCGCGGGGAAGCGATGGGCGGAGCGGCGGTGGCGGCAGCTTCGCGCTCTTGGCGCTTGTTTGTGGTGCTTCCACCAGGTTTGTTCGGCGGCTGCAACCTATTTGCTCAGCGCTCACGCTAGGCCCTCGACCGCCTCTAAAAATGGCAGCTTGTCACGTTACGCTGGCTACACGCTGTCGAAGAAGCCGCCGTCAGCCTCTTCTCGTGTCGCGGAGCGCAAAGCCTACGCGTCTCCTCACCCGTCGGTGCGTCTCTCCTGCTTACTCGACGCACTTGTAGACATCAACGCATACCGTTAGCTTCACGTCTATGGGGGCCAGAAATTTGCAAGCTCCGATAGGGCCCACTGGCAATGGGGAGAGCGTTACACTCTTCATGTTAGCTTCATTTTTGCATTTAAGACTCATTCCAGGAAAGAAAGCAAAATGAGTTACGGTAACACTATTCGCGCTTCAGTGTCTATAATTTTATGCTGACTAGAACCATACTTGTTACGTCAAGGAACGGAAGTAGCCTTTTGCGACTCGAGAGCTTATTAATTTGTTTGTTTCCTCTTAAAACACCACGCAAAAAAGTGCATGGACGCTGGACAAAGAAAGGAAGGCACACACTGGGCTGCAAGCACAGCGCCTGCTGCGCGCCGTCTCTTCCTTGACCCGTGCCCACGCTCCGTTTTCCGCCGTACTTATGAGTCGCCGATTAGCCCAACTCCAGGCTTAATAAACAGTGTATGCCTTACGCACGAGCGTTTTAAATTTTCATAAGCAGCCAAAACTTTGCACGTACGAAATTCGAGGTGTTTCAAACCACAGCTTAAAGCAATATTGCAAACAAGGGAGCCAAAGTTATACCTTTCTAAGCCTTCACACAGGTCACTGTAAATGTGGTCATTTTAGGCGCTGGAGACAAAAAGGGCAAAATTCCACCTCTTAAACCTTTGGATAGCGTTAAAACTCAATACACCTTGCATAAGGCTACAATGCCCTTAGCGACAGAATATGTACTATAGTGCTAACAGAATTTAGAGAATGATAACAAAGCTTAAATAACTTTGATACGTATGCTACACCAGGCAGATGGCGTTAGGTATATTAAAACAAGACGCATGCATTAATCCAACTGTTGCATGAGTACAGAATAAAGCTATAAAATGGCTTCCAGATTTGGCATTTTTGTTTCATCTCTAAGTAGAATCTCCACGCGGGCTTTGCGTCGAAATGGTGGTATTAAATAGTGATTATCGACACTATTCTTTACTATCTCCTGCTGCACACCTTTGATCTCTAGGACTGCTCGGCATGCATCTTGTACCCAATATTTACGAGATGCAAGTTTATTAAATGCCTAAATATTCACCGATGGCTTCTGAAAAAGAACGTTCACAGAGTAGCTCTTGTACTATTAACCTAGGAAAGTAAAGCACAATGAACGCCTGTGTTCTGGGTAGGTAGGTAAGAAAACCATTATTTAAAGCGGCCTCTAGGTAAGCCAACAAAGTAGTTTATATCTTATATCTAGTCAGTTATTGTTTTGTTATCAAAGGGTTATATCGTGGTGGCATTATGTTTTGCAACTGAAAGCAAATAATTTTGTTCTCGCCTGGAAGATAGGGCATCGCTGCTATAAGATTTCCAAGGGGCAAAGTAAAGTAACTTCTCACAGATGCTCAATGGTCATCGGACTCGATTCGAGAGCATTTCGTTTTTGATGCATCCCAATTAAACTGGGTGAGAATGGGCACGGATAAAGGCCATAGCTTCGCACAATATTTTATTTCTCATCCTGCCGCCAGCCACTTAGGAAAAATAAAAACTTGCCTGTAATGTTCAATTGCGGCAGTCTAATTACAAATCCATCAATCGAACCGAAAACAGAAGATTTGTAATTTAGAAGACATCCAACATGTAAATATAAGTATGCCCACCATCGAAAATTTTCTCAAAGGCATTTTTTTAGCAATGATCCCCGGGCATAGGATATATCCCACAGCATTTCCAAGAAGTTACCAGCATTTCTTATTAATAATTTTTTTTTTTTTTTTTGCAGCTGATGTGACATCAACGTAGCCAGAAACGACCATTGATCTTTTGTTTGAAAATGATATGAAAAACTTCATGTGGATGTCCTCAGTGTACTTTTCAGCGTCCTATCGGATCAGGTTTTAAGCCTCCGGTTGTGATGTATATAGAGTACAAGTTTCATTTCAAAAACTGAAGCTAGCTTCTATAGCGAAGGCAAACTGTTGTACATGAAGCCGTTGACAGTAGAAATTACCAGAAGGTTTGCAACTCTGCGTCTAGCACGACTTCAAGCAAGCACCTTTTAAGTAAGCATGCGTAGTATCACTTAACTTTGCTCTCGCCACAGGACCTGCACACAGTGGACCTGGAGGAGTTCAAGTATGGCCAGACCAAGATCACCGGCTACCGGCTGGTGGACGTGGACAGCCCCGAACTCCAGGGATTCCTCAAGGACTGGGAGATTATGTCGTCTCGAATGGACCGGAAGGCTCCGGTGCCACAGACTATCAGGGTACCCTCTCTTTCTCTCTCAATAAGGATATAGCTGAAAGGAGCGGTGTAGAAATCAATGGCTGATCTCTGCACAGCCGTCATAGTGCAGACTTAATAGATATCTAGGTTTAGTTAGCATAATCTCGTTTGTTACGCCTAACCGGATGGAGAAGCTAATCTCAACTGATTAGATTGCTCGACATGTACGAGTTCTTTGAGGGGTGCACTGCAGGGAAGTGTAAAGTATTACCTGCTGTTGATTTATTTAACGTCACCGCAAGATATTTTTCTTGAAATGTTTAAGCGTTTTATTGTTATAGTGATGTGGATGTACCTTGCGCAAAAAAAAAAAAAATAAAAAAGGTGGTCATTACGGATGACAGGATGGAACAAAAACAAAATTACAACTTCATCGCAAGTCTGCGCCCTTCCCGTCTTGTCATCTCTTGCTCAGCTACGTATCCTGCTGAACGTTATTGTTATAGTCTTAACACTGATTTTCACCCCAGATGACTGAGAAATCAATCCCTCATTATGCATGCGTCTCCAACGTTGCCATCGTTGACATGCTTTTGAAAATACCAAGGAGAGGGGGGGGGGGGGGGGGGGGCGAGTTGGAGTTAAGAAAACCTGTAGTTAGGGTTACTGGGTTTGCTTAGTCACGTTCATGAAAAATCCTAATTACTGTTGATGTCTGAAAAAAATCACGTTTCGTGCAGAGTGACCTTCTTCACGGTTTGTTTATTACAATCGTGTTAAAGCGCTGAACATCATCAGTGTGGAGTCAGGCGAGTGGGTTCATGATTATGGAAATACAGCGCTATGAAGACAAGGATAAAACATAGAGTGGACAGCACGCGCGCTATCGCATCAGTGTAACAAGCGTCGACACCAGCAGGGAATTTTAAAATTTTGCTTTCACAAATAGCCTGGTCTTCAGAACACAGTTCACTTGCAGATATTGAACGAGAAAGCTAAGTCCCCGTTAATTTCATCATCCCATCTGTTGCGCTGCAATGCACGCTATAATTTCGCCCTCTTCACCGGAGCTTCATTCGAATTTTCACCAGGCAGCAAAATCAAAAACTTAAGAAAAGGAAATGTGGGCGCCTTGCTATCCTTCTTCTTCATTTTTTGTTTTGTTTTGCTGAGTGGCGCTCATCTGAAGAAGCGGGAAGTGTTGCTAATTAATGAAAAGCCCACTGAAGCGGCATGCTCTCAGCCACTGCATTAAAAAATGCTCAGCCAGCTCATTAAAAGTGTACGGGCGCAAGTTTAAACGATACCGATGTTAAAGAATTATAACTTCTGTGTCCATGCTCAGAAGCACAGTTTTGCGCAGAAACGTGCCGGTTGTCTCCGTCCACTGACTACTTCATGAATATTCAAAAAAGATATACAATGAAATGAAAACGTCATGAAACTTTGACTTAAGTCCCGAGATCAGCAACAGGACCAAATGTGTAATTATTAAGTACAGCCTTCCGGATTTTTTAAAATATTGTGTGAGCGTCGAGTGTACGGCACTGTTGAGCGGAAGGGCGACGAAGTGGAGGAAGAGCGTCAGACAAGGGCATGTCATTATTATCAATGCTGCATCGAAATGCTTCTGTTGGCTTGTCCTGTTTAATGCGATCGAACCCCTGCCCGTAATCGGCTGTTTTGCATCGAAGCTCCAAGTAACAAAGACTAGTTGTTTTTGTGCGCTGAATATTGTCCAAGTGTAAAAAAAAAAAATGAACATATCTGCGCTAAAGAGCCTAGCATTCGAGGGAAACCAGTCGAAATCATTACGTACCAAAATTCAATATGAAGGGGCGCAAAGAATGAGCGATTATTATGGTTATAAGGGAGCGAGAACTTATTAGCATCAACGAAGCTCAGCCATAGGGTACAAAACAAACTACAGGGCTTTCAGAGAAGCTTATTAGACAACACTAATTCATCCTTGTACAGATTTCAAACCCGAGCTCACCGCCTATCCGGGACAGCCGCTCTACGCAATAAGCTAACAAGGAAAGCAAACAGATCTGATCGCAGGGCGGTAGTTCAATAAACAAGAACTTTGATCGAAATATTTTGGGGAATCTACCAAGGAGAAATAGGCTCATATAAAACATAACGTAATATAAATGGTCACGATGAGCTACCAGCAAGCGCGCTTGCACTTACGCGTTTGCACCAATTCACACATCGCAGCAGATAGAAAACGCTGTCAGAAGTCGCTCATTAAACCATCCGCGGGGCATGCTTTTTCGCACGAAGCCAAGAAAAGCCAAACAGACAATGTTTGCTCCAGATTCATTGTCAAGGCGCACGTTCGTTTCCGCTCCAAATTTCCACCCTGCGGCGCCTCCGTACTGCTGCGCAGGGAAAACGCCTTTCAAGCGATAATATTTAAAGTTAATATTTAAATGTTAATAATATTTAAAGTCCCGAACGGCAGAGCACAAAAATATTTAAACCGTAGGGATTCTCCTCGAGGCATACAAAGAAACGCGAAACATGTACGTGTGTGAGAAAGAACCTTTGTGATTCTAAAGCCTGGCAACGAGAACGAGTTTCTGAAGAGTTAAAGTTTCAGTTAGGTTCGGAGCCGGAGAAAAGAAAAGGCGAAAAACGAAGGTTACATTGAGTACAGTTAAAGCCTGAACAAAAAGCTATACAACGCAGTAACGCTAACCGAGCAAGAACAAACTTACCTGGAAAGGTTAACAGGCTTTTTTTTGGGGCGCTCAAACAGCGCTAGAAAAAGTCTTAGTTTGTGGAGTGAATAACTGATGTGAATCATGCGACACGAACTAGAGATTTGGTTATTATTAAATAAACAACGTCCAGTTACGTTACTTTTACGTTCATACTTCTTAAATTTAGATGCAAGAAGAATAGGTTGTTAATCTCTACTACGTGCACTGTTATTTGACGATCTGGTGTAAGCTGCTTACACTAGACGTGTTTGCAAGAAACCAGAAAAGCACGTACAGGCCACAAAAGCGCCTAAAAAGCTCGCAAAACCGTAAAACGAAAAAGCACCTGCTAAATATAATTATCAACTAAATCTGCCTTATTTAGCAGCATTTTACTCCAATGCTCCTTGCTCTTTGTACACATGGGATGGAGGCCCTGTTAGATATTTAACTTGTCTTCTTTAAATGCCCCTGATTGTTGATTAATTTTTATGGTGTAACATCCATGACGCAAGCCATGAGAAATTTTGCGGAAACATAGGTACAAAAATACTTGCCCTTATTTTTTTTTCAGTTTCTCGGACGAGAAGAGCCTGCAACTTTACTATAACGCTTCGGAAAGAGATTCCTGGACTATTTTTGTTTCATGTCATGATGCGCACCATAAAGCTATGACCAAAAGGGGAGGATGTGGTAGTAATAACCACGAATAATTATCACGCAATGGAAGCAGCGTCAGGGAAATAGAACGGGCTGTAGAGGAAATCATCTGCAAGGTGCACATGTTAAAATAGTGGGCGTGATATACTGAGCCAAACTCTTCTTAGATAAAAGGCTTCTTTTGAACGTTCTTTTAAATAGCACGGAGTTAAAAAGAGTTAGGAAGCCACCAAGCAGGCACTTTAGTACGTTAGATAGGATAAAATTCACCTCACACATTCGTCGTGAGACGCTGAAGCTTACTTGAGACAATTTCTTTGTGAAAGTTTTTCATTATACAGCATCTTTCTCTTTTATATACATCGCACTTGTACCCGAAGTATTTTTCTGCGTGCAATGCCTTCAATCTATCCCCTTTATTAAGCGCGGGATACGGTATTTTTTTAATGCTAATTACGGAGCGAATCAAAGCATCGTCAGAGTTATTGGAGGTTGTTTTGGAAGCACCTCAGTCTTTCACCAGAGCTTAAAAGACAGATCGCTATAGCTGTACAAAAATTTGAAGTAGCAAAATTCTTCCCTGTGGGCATATGTCTCGTACAGGCTAACACCAAAATACGGAATAATCCTTTATTTTTCACAAGTACTTTTTCCAGTTACCAAACGTCCATATAGTCTTGCAGCCCCGTCTTCAAACACGCAGAGATTGACCTCCCAGCCTACCTGTAGTAATATGAATAATTAGGTTATTTGATTAGCCTAATTAGTTTCTCACGTAGGAATAAAATATAATAAATATTTTTAATATATCTTTCCAAGCTCCAAGTAAGGCCTAATAATGAATTCATGCAGCATACGTATGGCTATACAATAATTTAAGATATAGGTTCACGGTGCGCATTTTCAAACCTCCGGGATTGAAATTTCACTTTAAGGCCCCGTTGCTTCTAAGTGAGATTTAAGAGCATCAACGCGTTACATTTATCAGTGAGGCATGATATTGTGCTATAACGTATCTGAGTGAAAATATTTTGAGCATTGGTTTTGTATCTGGCTAGCTCATCTCTAGCTTCAGTGAAACGTTGATAGCGGTTCAACTTTTTGATGACTGTTGACATTCTATCCGACTTCCCCCTGGCTCACTGGCCTCAGTGTTACGACGGTGTCAAACTTCGTGCGTTTTGATTTCTTTCTACTACCAGTAGCGAGTATACCCAATCGCAGATAGGCGTCGCGGTGTACGCCACGAACTGTATTTTTTGTCTTTCACTGTCGCAGCAACGTTCTCGAATCTCGCAAGAACAGCGAGAAAGTGGACACCCCGTTTATTTCCTTTTCCACCGGGAGGCCATAAACCGCGACGGCTCGGGGACAGTGCACGCTGCAGGCAGGGCAGTTTCGCGATCACGTCCGTTCTTTCTATGTTTACACGAAGGCTAACCTTTCATTGCCAAAACGCCATTCGGCAACATCACCTAAGTTATTGCGCGCTGGGTCACTTTTCTACATTTGATAAGAGGCTTCTTCCTCTATGAATCAAGGCGCCTAGAGCCGCCTGGGTCACGTTGTCCAATATGCCGTTCTCGCTCGTTTTTCACTATAACTAAATAAATAATGTTGCAAGCCAACAAACGCTAAGTGGCTCTCTAACACTCAAAACTCTAACAGCTCAGGACACACAACGGTTGTGGTTCGAGTCTGCAGGTTAAAGGAAAGAAGAGGATATCGTTAGTTTAAATTGGGTCAACATCCCTTTCATCTTTAACATTTTTACCAGAATTTATGGCGAAATTGCGATCTGAAAGAAGACAAGGACGCTCCGAATTCGGCTTACAGCTCGGTTTCGTGGCCACGCATAATCTGTCTCGTCGAAATTTCCAACTGGTCTGCAGTCGCAGTTACGGCTCAGAACTAATATTTGCTTAACCCTCTTTATTCTGAACCTATTACGCCATAAACATAAACAGGGAACAAACTGGAAAACCGAAGAAAAGAATGAAAATCTCATAAAATACAAAATTGAGAAAGATATGAAAATCAGCATGTTTTTGACTATAATCTACAACTGCGCTGGGGTGAATCTCACCTTCACGTTTTAAACACTGCCGATGAGAAGCGTCTTCTGGCGGGCTAATTGGTGAAAATTGTTAATCTTCAGAACTGCGCGAATAAAACAAGCACAGAGCAGAGACCTACTGCGCTTTGTGGGTGTTGTGTCGCTGCTCTGTGCTTGTTTTATTCGCGCAGTTTTGAAGATGAAATATGCCGATGAGAGTAAATGAATGCTTATTATGTTTACATTAACCAGGGTGGGTGGTTTTCAGCACATGGTATAAACGTGTGCTCTCAGTTGGGGAGCACAAGAATACAACCCGAATACACCAGGTATTTGTCCTTAAACAATTGTGTCATATACACTGGAAAGGCACGGTGCTGCCTTACTACACAATTTCAAGATGCTTAACTGATTAGACGTGATAAGATTTAATTAGAGAGCTGCAGCTGGCAGTCATGACCTGCATGAATCCTGCTAATATTTATTGCTAAATCAGCATCATCAGTATATGCATATACTGCGAGGCTTATGGGCACTACAACCCTCCACACAGATATGATTATATAATCCATACGAAAGGACTTTTCACTCTGCAGTGTCCAGATTATTTTGTTAAAGTTTTTCTCCCGCCCCTTTTATGTATCATGTGTTGCCATGCTGAATGCCAAAGAACTCAAAACTTTTAATAACGCTCAAGCAACACCATATCTCCAGGGAGCTCAGTGACCGTGAGCTGAGAAATTTACTGATAAAGGCCATTTTACGCTATTGGACAAACTAAACTCCTTGAAGGTCATACGGTGCATGAAATCCACGGTAGGTACGTGAAACAAAAATGCTACTGAAACACTGTACTCAGCGCACTTTATTGCGCTTCCAACTTTTCTTATGGCTCACCTACTATAAATAAATGTCATCGCACAACTCATAAACATACGTGAGCAAAGCTTGTCATGCGCACTTTGATGTCCAATCGGGTCTTCGTATGACTCGCATTGCGGTATTCTTCCTCGTTTGACGTCAGCACATTCCGCGGCCAAGGAGGTAAGTGTGTGCATTGTGAGGAAGCCTACCGGTCGGGGTCGTATGAACCTGTGACCTGCGGTATATGATGCTACTGGATTAACAACGGTTTTTCACTGTCGTAACTGCAGACGGAGACGGCGCTGATGTATGACGCCGTGAAGCTATTCGCCATGGGCCTGCACCAGCTGGACTTGACCAAGGCGGTGGACTTCCCGGTGATTTCATGCGACATGGCCGTTTCCTCGTCCGATGGCAGCAGCCTCATCAACCTCATGAAGCCCGTGAGCGTGCTCTTCTTGGAAGCAATTTTGCAGCGCGTTTATTAGACACTTATTCAGCGAAAAAGCACTCTCCAGGCGTTACGCGATGTTTCATATTATGACCGATGTTACTGCTTCGCTATAGCGGAGGCTTTCCCTCTGCCAGTACGGCGACCGTACTGTAAGTTACGGTTCCAGACCAAAGGGGGCATCCGCAGAGCTCTCTCCGCGTGACCCTTAATAAAATCTCATGCTGTCTTCATCTTGAGCCAATGTCCAGCAGACTGTACTTACGCTTAGACTCTAGCGAAAACTCTAGCCATTGTGATATTCAGGCCTAATGCTGCCGTTAGCGGCGGCAGCTATTAAATCGTAGCAATACACATTAAAAGAAACGCACAAATGAGCTCAAAATAATGGTTGACAATAGTTTCTCGGTATGATAAATAAATAAATAAATAAATAAATAAATAAATAAATAAATAAATAAATAAATAAATAAATAAATAAATAAATAAATAAATAAATAAATAAATAAATAAATAAATAAATAAATAAATAAATAAATAAATAAAATAAATATTGTGATAACCAACCAGTAGCTGGCTAGTGGCTGTTCACCAACTATATAGGGCGAGGCAAAAACTCTCGCGGAAAGAATGTTATAGCTTTGGCGCCATTTCTGGTTTCAGATCTAAGCATTAGCGGTTCACTGAGAATTGGCATGCTTTATGAAAAACGAATAATAATGAACTTCTTGAACTACACCATGTTGAAATTACTTGAAAAACCAATTCGCCGCTATTCACATAATTAAATGGCCGCATCTGTGTGGTTTTGTTGAAGCTTGCCTCATTCGTTGTTCTATGACAGACGATACTGAATATTTAGACGGCATGCATACAATTTTCACGTCTTCGATGACGGCAACTTCACGGTTTCGAATTATAGCAAACGGATGTTAGCAAATGGAAAGTATTACTGCTTGACAAAGCACAGCGCTTGGTGGTGCACACATGCGTGCAATAAATATGTTGTGCCCGCAATGAACATTTTTGTGTCAGAATTTAACATGCTGTTTAAGTCATTTCGTTGGTCGTTATTTAGAAAGGGTGAATGAG